>NW_015388041.1:23965-41606 GCF_001527695.2 Protobothrops mucrosquamatus
ATAGCCTTCAGATTAAATAAGCAAAATAAAGGTAACATGAATAAAATCATGAGGGTGTAATGATGGTTGTCTCTCAGTAAGGAGCTGTAAACCATATCTGGTCTGGTTTATCCATGATGAGCCCTTCTCATTCTTCTCCAAGAAATGAGTGTGGGCTTCTTTGCTTTCACCAAAGATGTAAGCCAGGCTCTGCTCAGGTGGAGAAGGCAGATGGTAGCAACAGCCTCAGTTGACCTTCATAAAGTGGACGGAAAGTGCTGAATATTCTGCGAATGTTACTACCTCTTACATTTTTTAGGTATTTTCAGGGAGAGAGGGAGGGGTATAAATGCAAGTTGAATTCCACAAGTGTCCTCAGGTCATTTCTCAAATAAGGTCTCCTTTCAGTGAGGTGAGCATGTTCAAGATCCATAGCAACAACATATGAACATGTGATGCAGTTAAATATTATAGGCTGTGAAGGCATCTAGCAGAACCTGTTAGCACAGCTTATCAACCAAATAAATAGCAGGTCAATGATGGAGCAATGGGCTGAGTGAGTTTACTTGGGAGTTGAAATATTTTTGGGGCAAGTTCTGGGTGAGAAGGCACCTAGATGACATTACACTCGGATTATTAATCAGGCAATATATTTTCTTTGTGCCTTTCTTTGTGTATCTTTTCCCCCTTTTCTTTGATTATTTTCATTTAACACATTTTAAATAACATTAAAAGTTCATAACTGGAATTTGTCCAGTAAAATGTGAGGAAATACTTCTTTTTTTATAAATAAAGTTACACAATGTAAGTGCAATAATTTTAAAACCAGGCAAATATGGTTTGAGACTGATCATGGGTCCTTTGTTCCATTTTTTGTATACTAACTTTCCCCCCCAAAAGTTTCCCAATTAGAATTGATCAAGGGGAGGGAAAGTTAGCCATTGAGAAAATGTGTGCTTTTTAAATCAACTTTTACAAGTGCTTTATTTGTAGCTGCCCTGCTGAGAAGCTAAAACTGATATATGGTTATTCCCAGTGTCCTCTTCAGATCCACAACTCATGCAAAAAGAGAGCAAAAAGTGGGACAAACATTCAAAGAGCCCTCAGTCCAGATTATGTGTGAAACCGATGCACAAGTCACGGCCTTGAATAACTTGGACAAGAGGATAAAAGTTAGGCCAACGAATAGTACAGGTGGAGTCTGACAGAATCTGGATTAGACTTCTTTTTCAGGTTTCAATGTAGATTTCTGAGCAAGACACTGTTTTACTGGTTCAACCAGTAAGATTTTGACAACCATATAAACCAAGAGGGTTTCATGTTTCATCCACTTCACATTTGTGAAGCTGCTCATTGACCATGTCAACAACTCATTACTTTCTCCAGTATCCTGTCTAATATCTGGCATTAGGAAGAGGAATCACGCTGATTGCTTACATACGTGTGTCTCTGTGAATGACATACCAAAAAGCCCAGCTATTGTAGACTCTTACACCTGAGAAGGTCACAAATACCAGGTATTGTGGTTTGATCCTTCAGAAATCTCATCTTCCCAAGTGTGAACCAGAAAACGAAGGAAAATGCAGGAAATTCTTGTTTAAGAATAAACAAGGGGTTCTGCGGTGTGGTTAAAAAAAAATCAAAGTGGTAGCTGGGATGTGTGGTCTGCCTGGTTTTTATGTGCTTGGAGCATATACAGATGGTGCAAAGCCAGTCTTTCCCTCATAAATACTTTGGTGCAATTGTTTGGCCAGACCCAATAACAAGCACCATTGCATTTTTCCCCTTACCTTTACTTGAGAAATTATGCAGCGTGAAAGAATTAGTATAATACACAGAGGAAAAAGAAATAAGCAAGAATAAAATAATTTATTCTGGTGCAGATAGGAGTCTAGAAAAGCTAATTTTCTCTATGTACAATAGAGCTTGACTGGAAAGATTAAAAGAAAGCTTGAATTTAGGATTATCCGGACAATATAAAGAAAAGCTGAACATCCCTGTGAGAGGACAAGATATAGATGGTAAGAATTCCTCTGCAAGTGTGCATAAATGAAGGCCTTATATTTCTTCCCTATCTAGGGTACTTTCAAGGTGCTTGTCCATTGGACCCCTACAATGTGGGTCCATCTGGTTTGGTTCTTTCAAGGAACTCTCTAGCTTTAATAAAGCCATCATAAAATCTTTGGCTAATCTGGGGTTGGAAGTGGAAGGGCAGAATTAAGTAGGGACAGATCTTGGATGAGAAACCTACAAGAAATCTCAGAGTGAGCATCTTGGACAGGAAGCCAGAAAAGAAATTAAGAGAATGTCAAATGGGTTCTGTATTATGGAAAGAAATGTCTACTGAAAAGGACTTGCCTTAGATTTGGATTGTTTTTCAGATTCCTACATATTGGATCTACAATGAACATTTCCTTTCATTAAGTAGGCCTGAAATGTACCGAACTTTTTTAGCTTTCATCTGAACTCGATTGTAAAGTTGGGGAAGAAAACTGCAACATCTTCATGTTGTTTCCAACACATAACCCTGAAATCGTCAGAGATCTGGCTTGACGCAAGGGAAATTTCTGTACTTCCAGCAAGGCTGATAAATTAGCTGAAATGTGGACAATCCATTCCTTAGAGGAAGAAATATGGCTTGTTTGTGCTTAAGCATTAAAGCACTAAAATAAGCTGTATGGATGTAGTGGGATTTTCTTCAACGTACTTAAGCCTAAATTTCTTCTTCAAGATTGTGAGACTATAGCCACTTACTCGGCAGAAAGAATTCCAGTGGACTCAGTAGTACATGACTACTTCTAAGCATAATACATAGGATTGCACTGCAAAGGATATATAAATAATAAATATGAACACTTGAAAAGCGTGTGTTTGCAATGGTCTTCTCAATGTAACAGTGTAAGGAACCTGAAAATAACACTGTCTGGTTTCTGCCCAGATTCCATAAAGCTTCATGCTTTGAATATTTGGTAGAACCCCTTGCACAACAGATATCCCACCTTACTAGGTCCATGGCCTGATTCTCTGGTTTACCCTGTTTCCCAGCCTAGTTTTATGTTTGTCAGACTTTAAGGACCTCCCTTTCTTCCTTTCTTTTTTTAAAGGAGAAAATCTATCATTCTGGTCACTGCCTTTCGGTTGTTAAATCAGGTGGAGTTCAGTGAAGCTTCTAGGACTCCAGAAGAAAATTGAACCTTTGGATTCCAGCCATGCAGCTTTATGGTGTGAAGCTGGGTTTGCTTCTGTTTTTTGCTGACAGCTTGAGATCAGGATGGACCATTCCATTAGAAAATCTTGAGAAAATCCGTAAGTACGACCTTCTTCAGTGAAACCAAGATCGGAACTGCATGAACTAATATGGACATTCCCAACTGGGGGCATTCAGATGTCTTAGTACAGAGCCTAGCCAGAAGGACCACAGTAACTGTAGGTCAAGATTATCTAAAGGCACCACAAGGAGAAGGTCCCATAATTTCATCATTGGCTAAAGCCAATTTGTCAAAATGCAGATATTATCCATGAGAGTCCAAGTGTGCGGAGAGAGTTTTACAGGCAAATAACTTTATTAAACCATACCAATTCATTGCTTACTTGGACAATTTGGGGACAAATTAAAAAGGAACATCTTTTTACGTTCAGACAGATTAAATTCTAGAACATTATTTTAATTTTTTTATACATTCTATTTTAGGATTTTCTCTGCTACAAAGTAGGATTGATAAATCCTTCTCTGCAATGTCTCCTGTGGTTTGGGAGGCGAGAAGGAGAAATTTAGATGTTTCTTCAGCTTTTCCTTGTTTGTTTTTTGGTTTCTTTTTAAGCATTGAAACAGTGAAATATTCTTCCCTTAGTATTTGGATATATTTAAAAAAATTAATCGAACCTATTGGATAGAGTTAAAGATGCTTTGTGGAATAGAAGAAGTAGCTTTCATAACATTGCAGGCTTTTTATGTTAATACTTTTTGGAAACTGCATTTCTGAATAAATTGTACCAGGCCGTCATATTTCATGAAAAATGTGTCATCATGTGGCTTACAGACTGAAGAGATACACTAATATTCGTCCTAATTTCATATTTCATATTTTTAGCCCTGGATTTCTCCTATAACAACAGCATGCTTCTCACCACCTTCCTGGGCACCAATTTTATTATTAATATTCCAAAATGTGTCGCTTCCTCCAAGTTTACGTCAACCACAGTCAGAATAGCAGTGGCTCAACTTCCGGATGCATCCACTTTACCAGGTACTATAGATGAAATGTGCAAGTCTTTATTGTGTTTAACAACTTAAATACAACATGAGGAACAGATAAGAGTAAACTTCAGGCTAAGAAATTGCATTCATGCAATCAAGCTCTTCTCCTCTACTAAAATTTCACAGATGTTTCTCAGACGAGGATCTTCCCAACTAGCTTTCAAATTTTGATTTCCAAACCAGTTGAGCAAACAACTTAAAAACCCAATAGCTCTTGCTGAGGCCACCTGTCTTTTGTTTACAAGTCTCTCAACTTCAGTATTCATGCTTTCTAGTTACTGGAGATGCTTAGTTCCTTTTTAATAATAAATGCCTTCATTTTTAAGGCAAGGTTCCTGAATTGTAAATGGAACATGTTGTTTCTCTACCCAGCTAAGTCCACACATCTTCAAGTTGTCAAGGTGAGAAACACTACTAACGAAGGTGAATATACGTGTCCCAGGATGAAGTTGCAGGATCCAATCTGTGTTGGTCCTGGTGACCAACCTTGAGAAACACTGCTCTCTACTCTTTGGATAAATATGCTATGGGAACAGCAGTGGGAACTACATGAAGAAGGAAAAGGGAGAGATGAGAGCTCTAGTAGGTGTAGAATGAGAGAACACACTGTAGGCACTGGGCATAGAATACCCAGAATTAGAGAATGAAAGAATTCATTGTGGAAATTGGGAAAGGAAGTTCTCATTAAAGAGAAGTCCAGTAGAAGATTAGGAATAATTACATTCTGTAGCTGTCTTGAAGATAATCAAGCATAGACATTGAGAGCAAGCAATCTAGATAGTACCGGCCCTTTGAGATAGGCCAGGTCAGGATTTGGCAAGGATTCCAGGTGTCCCAGTTTGTTGTTGTAGGATATAATGACAGAAGGTTGAAAACCTGCCAGAGTTTCTCTCTGTTGTCCTTTTGACTTTTTTTTGACACTCTTCGCATGGATACCTCTTGTTGGGTCTATGTAGGCTTTGGATGGGAAAAAATGTCCGCAAAAGAAAGGTGTGAGATGCTGCTTCCATGCTGCTGTCAACGGCATGAATGGGTCTAAGGAATAGTCAAGATAGAGCTTGAGTGGAAGGAGATTTTAACCTTATTTTACAAGAAAAGAGGGAAAATAACAGGTCCTAGCGAGGTCTGTGACTCAGGCTGGAAATATTTTCCTTTTTCATCTTGCATGAGGCAGTTCTCTGCATGGACAGGAAAAACTTGCTAATCAACAATTTCAAAGAACTCCATAAGCTGCTGCAGCATCTGCCATATTTGTTCTGAAATGGTTAACAGACCCGGATTGTTGCAGTAGCAATTCAGCTATTCTGTATGAAGTGGAGGATTAATATTCACTTCCTCTTTGGACAAGGTCATTCAAGAAAGCAAGAATATGACATTTGAAATGTGTTGTTCTTTCTTTTCCCAGGTGTCCCCAACGGCTATTTCCTTCATGGAACTAAGCTATAATGTACTTTAGTGTTTGGTGCACCTAGCCACTGTGCTTTGTAAACCCGGGTTTCTGCTTTAGTGACATGGGAACCCAACTAATTTGGAGACCTATAACTGGTGTTATAGTTTAGTGTTAGTCCTAATCAGCAGGTGAGATCTTAACCAACAAATTCAGTATGAATCTACAAATACTGTTGTGTCCTGGGCCTGTTGAGGAAACTCAGCAGGCCCAGAAAGGTTGCAAATGGTCCAGGGCATTCTAAAAGCTGCCCGGGACTAGACAGAGCAGAGCCAGCCTTGTGCGCATGCGCAAGGCGCGAAGAAGAGGAATTCCTATTGGTTCACTCTGTCTGGGTTTCAAGCCCTATAAAAGGCCTGCATGCCTTTTGCCGCTTTGCTTGGAGTTGGAGAAGGAGAATAAAGAGTTCTTGTAGTCACCATGTGTCTTCATCTTTTATGCGCGAACCAAGAACTTAACAAATACCATCTCCCATTCTTTTCTTCAAAGCATTTTATATTACTTGGCATTAATCAAAATATCTCTAAACAACTTAAAACAATGTTGCTCCATTGGCTGGGTTTCAAACATAGAATGAGTCCAGAAAAATGCCTTTTTTGTTCCACCGAGATCTACTTCCCCATACAGATTTGTGTATGGATGATCCACAAATCCCATTGAGCTAAGGCTTCTCTTGATCCCTGCCTGAGATCAACTTTGGCTGATCTCAAAAGCTGAGCAGGTTAGACTATCCTGATTAGTCCAGGATGAGCAGTCCAAGGATAATCAGTTTAAATGACACATTTTTAAAAAGTCAGTTAAGAAGAGACAATATTAAACCCTTCTGCACAATTGCTAGAAAACCACGTCAATATGCCAAAAAGTGTTGGCTCAACTCAAAGGTGCTTATACTTTGATTTACTTAATATGTAACATAATTAGCATAATAATCTAGGTCAGTGTTTCTCAAACTTATCAACTTTAAGATATGTGGACTTCAAGTCTCAGAATTCCCCAGTCAGTCATTCTGACAAAAAATGTAGATCTGATACTGCAACTTCAGCCTAAACCAGACATGTCAAACTCGCGACATCATGTGACGTCGCACAACATATCGGAGCTTTTTCGCCATTGCCGGCAATGGGGTGGGCGCAGCTCCGGTATGATGAAACCGGCCCGCGGGCTGGCAGTTTGACACCCCTGGCCTAAACTATCTTTGTTGCAGAGCTTGTAGCTTATCAATATTGCCCAATTCTTTCCTCATCTTCTTTCACTTCAGTTTTGAGGGTACAGCTTTGTGCAACATCAAGGAGAAGGAGGGACAGAATCTATTCCCCCATCAGTTTCACAGAAATAGACTTCGGTTATACCATTGTGGCCACCATCTTGATATTCTGACAATACCCTGCTTGAGGGAAAGTGGTTTTCTAGGTTTCCCATATCTGGGCTACCAAACAAAACAAGCCACCATATAGCCAGAGGTGCGCCATGTGTAGTGCAGGGGTCTTCAAACTTAGCCCTTTTATGACTTGTGGACTTCAACTCCCAGAATTCTTCAGCCAGGCACGCTGGCTAAGGAATTCTGGGAGTTGAAGTCCACAAGTCATAAAAGGGCCAGGTTTGAAGACCCTTGATCTAGTGGTTGTCTAGATATTTGCAGCCCATATCTCATTGGTCTATTTTTTTTGTCATAGCTCATCCTGGCTGCAGTGAGTCGTCATAGACCCCATCCAGTTATAGAATTATCTACCTGGCAAGTGATGTCTAGGAAAGCTGAATTCTTCCCTCTTTCTGCCCATTTGAAAAGTTGGTGATTCTTCTGGTGATGAAACCAACCAGTAATGTTTATATTTCTGTTGCCCTTTTTAAACCTCTTTTCAGGTGTAACAGATACTGAACAGATTGAGAATCTCCGCAGGACTCCTCAGGCCCAGGTGTATTTTGCGGATGAATTCAAGAGCCTCTCCTGCAGGGTGACCAGGGAACTTCTAGTTCTTGACCTGGATGATAGCCAATATGAGTTGATCACTGTGATCGGCTACCAGGTGGGAACCGAATTGTGCCGTCAAACCAAAGGTCCCTTCTGCAACCAACCCCTTAAGCCATCAACTTTTTATAGGTAATTGTGGACCAAGAAATATATAAATGTCTTCCCTTTTTTTTTCCAGACTTCAACTTTCCTCTCTTAAGGAAGACCCTGATTTATGATCGGTCATTTAACAACCGTTCAGAGTTATGGTGGACTTTTGAAAAGCTACTTACAATCCGTCCTCAAAGTTATGACGATTACATAAACACACAGTCACATGGTTGCATTTTGGATGCTTGGCAACCAGCTTACATTTATGATCAGTTGCAGCGACCTGTGATTTGCTACATTTTTTGTCTTTTTCTGGCAGAAAATTGCAAAAAACACCCAATGGATATGCTGGGTTCGCTTCATGACTTTCTTTACAACAGTTATAAAAATGGTTGTAAAATCAAGTCCAGTCATGTGGTGCCTCAACTGATGACTGCAATGACATATGACTTAAATTCTGGTCTCCACTGCGGTCATAAGTAGAAGACTACCTGTATTTTCCATGGACAAGTGAGGTAGAATAGAACAGAACAGAACAGAACAGAGCTGGAAGGTACCTTGGAGGTCTTCTAGTCCAGCCCCCTGCTCAAGCAGGAGAACCTATAGCCCTATACCGTCTCAGACAGATGAATGTCTAGTCTCTTCTTGAAAATCTCCAGTGATGGAGCGCCCACAATTTCTGGGGGTAAGCTGTTCCACTGGTTAATTTTCCTCACTGTCAGGAAATTTCTCCTTAATTCCAGGTTGCTTCTTTCCTTGACCAGTTTCCAACCATTGTTTCTCGTCCTTCCCTCTGGTGCTCTGGTGAACAACTCTGCCTTGTGGCAGCCCCTCAGATACTGAAACACTGCTATCACTAGATACTGTGTGCCCCTCATCATAGTGCCATTTAAGGTTAAATTTCTGTACTTGTTTTCACAGTTATCTATTTGTGGGGGCCCATCCCAGTAACTCAAGATGGCAGCTGCAATTGTCAAAGCCCCACCCTTATGCCACGCATGTTAATACCACACATATTAAAAGGAGGCAGGCCATGGCTATCCTTTTTTAACACAAGGCCCCTGTTTTAGTGTATTGCATGTGTCATGCATGTAAAAAGGGTGTGGAGCTTTAATCTTGACTTTTTTGATCCATCTCCATAGAAACCTCTAGTTAGGTTTTTTTTTTTTATGTTTTATGACGTGTCCTAGTTGGATGGCCTTCCAGCCATTGTTTCATGAAGTTCTTCCTTCTTGTTTTAAAGATGTTAAGAGACATTTATTTTATTTTATTTTTTTTGCTAAGATACAGCATTTGCTAAGGGTCCAGGACAGGGGTAGGCAACCTTGGCTCTTTTATGACTCGGGGACTCCAACTCCCAGAATTCCTGAGCCAGTATGGCTCAGCTTGGAAACCTCTCCCTTTCCCCTCAACATGGCTGGCTCAGGAATTCTGGGAGTTGAAGTCCACGAGTCATAAAAGAGCCAAGGTTGCCTACCCCTGGTCCAGGAGATACCAACATCCATTTATAATCTCTCTATCTTTTTGAGGCCCCATCTGCCATCAACCCTCCTTCCGCATTTCTAAACATTTTCTTTTCTTGTCTTTTGCTCCTTCTTTCATTTCAAGGGTGAACTACTTTTTTTTGGATGAGAAGTCTGTGATAAGAGCACATACAGATTGGTCAACAGCCATACAGACCAGAAATGGTAAGTTTCAAGATGTTTCATTAAAAAGAAAGCTATGTTAGTAGAGAATTATTTCTTGGCTGCTTTGTGAACATTCTATCTACCTCCCTCCCTCCCTCCCTCCCTCTCTCTTGTATATGATTGCCCATATCAATATTCTTGAATTAGAGGGATTTTCTCCCATAGGAACACATCTTAAGAAAATAGCTAACTTCATTAGTTAATTAGTTACTTCATTAGTAGAGGAAGAAGTGAAATTTCCCCATTAAGAAAATATTTTCTGGCCCACAACTTCCTGACTGGATCAATCCATTGCTTTAATCTAGAACCAGGAAATCCCAGCAGCAGCATTTTTATTCTCAAATGAGCCTCATAACATACACCTACAAGTGAGGGCTTTTTTGCAAGGATGCCCCCTTGCCCAAGAAAGTGGCACGGTTGATGGGACAAATGAGAAAATTTAGAATTTGGGCAAGTGGGCATCCTGGAAAATTAGCATTTTTGAGCCACTTCCTGGATGCGCCTTCAGCTCTCAATGATGTCATAAATGCTAATTCATCCCTCAAAGGTTGCCTATTTCCATGCAAGGCCATGACTTTAAACACAGTTTGGGGAACAAAATGATCCGTCCACAATGCTAAGCTATAAGCCATGGTTTACAAGTCATATGGTTGGATTCATAAATTGGGGCTGCATAAATGTTCAGATGTAGCGGCTGAGAGTTCTCGCCTTCTTGGATCAAACTGCATCAGCCAAAAAGTGATGAAGTATTGGAATTAAGCTTGCCAGATCTCATGAGCTGCTTTTTTTGCTGGGGACCCATATGAAGTCAAAGTTTAACAGCTTTGTAAGACTGAGCAGTGCCAGTATGATTGTAAGCCACCCAGTTTTACTCTGACGTAAAGATGGGCAGCCAATAAATTTTATAAATCAATCAATTAATCAATCAATCCAGTATGCAGAATACAGAACAATAGAATTGGAAGGGAACTTGGAAGTCTTCTAGTCCAGGGCTTTTCAACCTTTTCACCCATTGTACCACTTTTAGGATATGGCAATATCTGAGTACCACCAGTCACCTAGCAAGGTATCAAAAACTTGATGCCCCCCCCCAAAAAAGGAAAAAAGTGATGAAGTACAGGTAGTCCTCGACTTACAACAGTTCGCTTAGTGACTGTTCGAAGTTACAATGGCACTGAAAAAAGTGCCCCCCAAGCCACAGCCAAGCAAGACACCTGCCTGCCCGCCCGGCAGCGCTCTTCCTCCTGTCCGAGGTTTTCATTGTTGTGAGCATTTCTGTTGAGGATTGGCAGTGGGGGTGGGGTGGGGGGGTGTTTGGTTTTTATTCCCCCCGTCTGCTGGGTAATTGCAGCAGGTTTTGGTCACATGACACTGGGACACTGTGACCATCATAAATATGAATCAGTTGCCAAGCATCTGAATGTAAATCACAAGACCCTGGAGATGCTGCAACATTCCAGGTGATCAGCGCTTCTTCTGGGCTCAGCAGAAGCACCAGGATCAGCGCCGAGCTCCAGCTGGAGCCTGGCGCTGATCCTGGCGCTTCCACTGAGCCCTGACAGCCCTGCAGCTCCAGCCATCTCTCACTCAGGCTTGTGCGGTGCTGCCACCGGTTCAGCTCATTTCCCTCACCCGCTACCACTTTTCTAGGATGGTCACGTACCACCTGCCAGGTGCCAATGTATCACAAGTGGTACCCGTACCACTGGTTGAAAAGCCCTGTTCTAGTCCAATCTTCCAACTCTGTTATTCTGTATTCTGCATATTGGAAATACTGGTACCCCCTGGTCTTATAAAGCTGTTAAACTTTGACTTGATGCAAATGGAAGGAGGAGAAGAAGATGAATGATCCAAGGTCATGGGCAGGAAAAGAGATGTAACAATTGCTCTAAATGGATGCCTATCCCCACATTGTAGCTTAACTAAACACACCAGTTTTATAGGGGGGCTCTTCTGCTGCCCAACTCTTGGCAGCAGGAGAAAAAGAATCTTTGTTGAAGGAAATGTGGAACTTATAGGAACTTTAAATCTGGATCTCTTTTCATGCATGAAAATCAGTGGTGGGATTCAAATATGTGAACAACCGATTCTCTGTGTGGATGCCACTTCCGGAAGTCCATTCTGGGCCTGGACAACAAAAAATTAGCTACTGGTTCTGCCAAACTAGTGTGAACCAGCTGAATCCCACCCATGATGAAAATGCATGAAAGAGATCCAGATTTAAAGTTCCTACAAATTCCACGTTTCCTTCAACAAAGATTGAAAACATTTGTTTGCTGATGTCAACTCATTCCTCCATCTTGCCTAGAGAACTCAACCAAAATCTTGGTTTCCACAGAGGAAGTTATGAGCGTTTCCAGGCTATGAGGTTGTTTTTTAGACCTGAATGTAATTTACAGACATAACAAGGATCTAAATCAGAGTTTGTTTTGAAAGTTCATGGAATGTTTGCCTCTTAACTCTGCATTTCTTTGCATTCCAGTGACCAACTATGAATCAGCCGATATAATGTTTGAAGGGCGTGCAGGAGGCATGATCGTAATTACTATTTTGGTCTCCGTGGGTGGAGCTGTCCTTTTAATTGCCTTAATTGTAGCAGCTGTACTTTCTAATAAGAAGTAGACCGTTCCTTTCATCTGGATTGAAAATGATTGTGGGTATGGAAAAGCAGAATTTGCTTGGAAGTCAAAGGGGATTCTGCTGGCCCTCAGTCAAGGAACAAACTGGTAAAGAATAAAAGCAGCATCAAATAAAACAGAACATTTACAATTTCTCCCACACGATTCTTCAGATTTTTACCTGCCTTACTTCGAACACATCATATTTTGGATGCATTTTGAATCATTTGTCTGCAACGATAATCCTGGATTCAGCAAATTATTTTAGAACACCTATTATCAGTATTGCCCTTGTTTCAAATGTACTAGGATGGCAAAGCTTGGTTGACTGCCACATAAAATATGAAGGAATTCTGCGTAAACTTTGACTTAACCAAGTTTCTAATTCCAATTGTCTACAAAAGTTCTAGGAAGAGAAATACCATATTATGAGTGTCCATAGGGGAGGCGCTCCATTGCAATTATGACATGAATTACCTATTTTTAATGAATATTTGGACCAATGACATCCTCATAGCTTCTACCAGACAGAGCTAATGCTAACATGTCTCCTTATTAGGGCAGTTCCTAATGGGCAATATCTATATGCTTACCAGAGTCCCTTTTTCAATATCCCTCTTCAAAGAACATCTCTGTGAAGCCCAGAGGCTGATTAAGTTGGCAGACTTTCATCCAAGATGCTGAGTAGAAGCCATGATGATGTCTCATGGAACATGATATCAGCCTGTATTAGAATTGTATAATTTGCAAATGAGAGCAATTGAGTAACTTCTTCCGTGACTTTATAATGTGTGTGTCATTTACCTTCCCAATTTCATATCTTTGGAATTTAGAAATATTTTGTCAGGAGTGGAAGAGCCTCTAGGGGCTGCACATTAATGTCTGTCCTCAAGAACATAATTCCAGATGTTCTCACATAGAAAGCAAAATGCTCAATTCTCACATTGTATAAAAGTATTGGGAAAGGAAGATGAATAGAATCCTAATGCCTGAATTAAATAACTGAAAAACTATTTTGAGACTTTGTGTTTATGACTTCTTGGCCTGCTACAAATATACAGTATACCGTATATATATATATATATTCTCTCTCTCAGCCCAGCTCACTCCACAGGGCTATTTCGGAAAATAGGAGGAGGTGGGAGTATTAGGTATGTTTGCTGTCCTGAGTTATTTATAAAAATAATAAAGACAGGATAAAAAAATCTTAAAAATCTAAATCTAAAATTATGGATTGTGTGGTGTATGGATTGTGCTGAGAGGGTGGGAAATTGTGACCAAAGCAGCCTTCAGTCCCCAGTTTTAGACACTCTCAGCTTTGGCTGTGTACTTTCAATATAAGGGAACATTATTAAATATTTCAGGAATGGGAATGCTAACAGATCTTATTTACATATTGTTCTATATTTTATACCTGTATTTTCTCCTTAGCATATTCAGCCAGAGTTATTTTTAATTTTTCAAAGATGTATTGCATTTTCTTTCTTTCTTCACTAGGGGGCAAATACAACCTATTCATGTCCCTATGTGAGTATATTGCAGGGGTAGGCAGCCTTGGTTCTTTTATGATTCTTGGACTTCAACTCCCAGAATTCTTGAGCCAGCCATGCTGAGGGGAAAGGGAGAGGTTTCCAAGCTGAGCCATGCTGGCTCAGGAATTCTGGGAGTTGAAGTCCACGAGTCATAAAAGAGCCAAGGTTGCCTACCCCTGATCTAGTGCCTAGAAGATGACTGCCACAGTCATCTAATTTTTCAAGTCTTTCAATCTAGTATGTCTAAGTTAGGTTCTACAAAGATCAAAATTGTGCAAGCATGGTGTTCCCTCTGACACTCTTGGAACAAAAAGTTGGACTCTGAGGAAGCAGGATAGTAAGAGCATTGGTACCCTTGAACTTGGTGTTGGAGAAGACTCCTAAGAACACATGTATCAACCAAATGGGACATTGAAAAAATAGACCCAAAATTCTCAGTCAAGGCACAAATGACTAGTCTCAATTTATCCTACTTCGGACATATTACAAAAAGACCTAGCTGTTTGGAGAAGGGTCTAATGCTGGGGAAGATGGAAGGAAAGAGAGGAAGAAGACGATTAGCAGCAAGGTGGATAGACTCAGTTACAGTGGCAAGGGATGCAATATTGTAAGGTTCAGATTGGGGACTAATTCTGTATCTGTGTGGTTGTAAAAAGTCAACAACTTAATGGCACATAGTCAATCAGTCAATCAGTTAAGCAAGCAAGCAAGCAAGCAAAGTAGTACAGTCCAATTAAGTTTGTGTTTCAGGACTTTCCTTATCCTTCTTCTGTATTTGGTTACACTTGTTTTGACCTCCATGTAACTAATGCTATTTGCATGTAGGGTGCTTGCTAGTTTTTGTAACTGTGCTTTGTGGAAGATTTCTTAACTTGCTTCCATCTGGCATTTTAGTTCCATCACTTTTAATCAATTCTTTTTTGTTTACCGTGATTGATGCATTGAGAGTCTTCCAAGGTAGCCCAGACTTGAACATCAAAGTCCAATATTAAATACTAATATTATTTTTATTACTAGATTGCACTAACAGAATCTTACGATTTTGAACGTGCCTCTAACCCTCCCTGCTTTTTTACATTCAAGAGAACCAGACAGGGTCACGCCTGAGTTGCACTTTCAAATTATGTTTCTTGCCCAGGGCTCAAATTTCTTCTATGTGACCATTTTCTTGCTTACAGCTCTTTCTTCTTCTGTTCAAGGTTATTACTTCTGTCCAGCAATCCATGCTTACCTAGCTGAAAATCCATGTCATGTCATTGCTATAAATTTTGACCGGATGAAGTAGTGATTCAATTTCTAATTGTGATTTTTCCAGACAGTGTCAGGTCATTTGCAGACAAGAGGTGAGAAAGCTTAATTGAGTTCCTTCATGTCTGGATGTCTGATACCCGCAACATCTTTTATTCAAAGTTATTGATCATGGAGTCGATGATATTATGAATATTAAGGGTTGAGAGGGATTTTCCCTGAACTATTCGTCTGCTGATGTTATCTTGGCCAATTTTGTTCACCATCCATCATCAGCTGTGCTTTCATTGTCTTAGACACACATTTCTTGATGTGATTACTTCCTCCAGTGTTACCCAAGCTAGAGTTGTATAATCCAATTGTGTGTGATAATAGTCTTAGAATCCATCAGAGCAAGGTGCTCTTCTTTTACAATTTTCCAAAACCATTTTATCAATTAGAGCCTGATCTTCAGCTCTTGTTCTAGTTTTTGTCTGTTTCTTCCTATTCAGCTGGTAGCAGGTTATTGTTTTCTAGATGATCTTGCGTGGAATCTGCTATTAGACCAGCCAAAAGTTGTCTGAAAACGCTCAAGAAAAATTGCAGGAGGAAATCATAACAGAATTAGCTTTGGTTTTGTCCTGCCAACCTGAAGAGTTAAAGAGAGAAGTGGAAAAATTGTTCAGAGTTAACTCATGGGTGGCGAGACAGAAAAATCTTCCAAGGGATGTGGTGATTTATTTTTCAAAGAAGTCAATTCGAAATGAGATAATTCAAGCTTTCTATAAACAAAGATTTCAAATTTTAGGTCAAGATGTGATAATCTTAAAAGAAATACCACCCAAGATACTTAGAANCTTCCAAGAGATGTGGTGATTTATTTTTCAAAGAAGTCAATTCGAAATGAGATTATTCAGGCTTTTTATAAACAAAGATTTCAAATTTTAGGTCAAGATGTGATAATTTTAAAAGAAATACCACCCAAGATACTTAGAAGAAGAAAAGATTTTGCTTTTTTGGCTGAAGAATTGAAAGTGAGACAAATACAATTCAGATTGGAGATACCAGCTGGCATAATGGACAATTACATGGGAGTACGTTATCGTCTTAACACAGTGGCAAAGGCAAAGGATTTTTATAGTTCAATTTTGAAAGCAGGTCATTCAACATCTCCACAAGGTAGGAGGGAGGAAAGAACTCAAGAAGATAAAGCACAAGCTACTTCATCACCAAAAGCCATTAAATCACAAGACCAAATTCAAGTGGAGTCACAACTTTTGGAATTTACAGATGACCCAAAATCTCAGAGATTGACTCGTGCAGCTCACAGACGTAAAGAAAGAGAGCAACGAAGATTGGAGGAGGTACCTATAGACCTAACTTCAGAGCCAGTGGGAGGAGCGAGACCAAAGAAATCAGTGTCGGCTGATATGCAAGGGGCACTCCTGAGGCTCGCTGCCACTAAAGATGGCAAGGTTCCTGACATGGAATGTTAATGGACTGAACTCACCGCAGAAGAGAAAAAAGGTATTTTATTATTTGAAGCAACATAAAAATGACGTTATTTGCTTACAAGAGACTCATATTACAGCAAAAGATCAAAAGTATTTGACTAATTCACGGTTGGGAACACATTTTATTGCACCTGCGCCCCAGAAAAAAGGTGGGGTAGTCATTTACGTTAAAAATGAGTTCTTTCCTAAACTGATTGACTCTGACTTAGAAGGAAGATATGTTTTTATTGAAATGCTTTTGAATGGGAAGAAATGTCTTATTATTGGATTATACGCTCCAAATTCACAGCAGAAACAGTTTTATAAATTGATACATCAGAAGCTAAATCAAATGGATTACAAATCGGTTATTGTGATGGGAGATTGGAATGGAGTTTTGGATTCAAGAAAAGATAAGAAAGGTTCCTGCAAAGCTTTTAATTCAACGTTGCCCAAAACTTTTTTTGATTTGAAAGAAGAACTGGAACTGGAGGATATATGGCGGGACAGAAACATGGATGAGAAAGACTATACTTTTTTTTTGGATAGGCACCAATCCTATTCGAGAATTGATTTTTTTTTTTTTATAACTAATGACTTTCTTTCCAGGGTGAAGAATGTTAAGATTTTTCCTAGGATTTTGTCGGATCATAGCCCAGTGTGGATGGAACTATACCGTGAAGAAGGAGAGAGAAGATCTTGGAGATTGAATGAAAATTTGTTTAGATATGATAAAAATGTGCAGAAGTGTAAGGGTTATTTGAAAGAATTTTTTTTCTTAAATAGGCATAAAGGTACTCCGATTTCAATAGTTTGGGATGCTAGCAAAGCTTATATGAGAGGTATTTTGATTTCTATGAATACTGCTTATAAGAGAAAGCAAGTACAAAAATGAAAAGAATTAGAGGAGGAGATTAAATTGAAAGAACAGGCTTTTATTTTGAATCCGTTGGATAATAATTTAAAAGTATCTATAACCATGCTTAGGGAACAATTTAACATGTTAATAGCTGACCAGACTGCAACTAGTTTAAGGTATATGAAATATAATACATTTCGTAATGCAAATAAACCTGGCAGATGGTTGTCTTATCAGTTACGGAAAAAACAGAAATCAAGAATTATAGAGAAAATAGATTACAATGGTAAAGTGACATTTGAACAAAATTTTATTAAGAAGAGTTTTTTGGAGTTTTATTCTAAGCTGTATGCTTCTGAAAAAATACAAAAAGGAGAAATAGATAAGTATTTACAGGAAGCACATTTCCCGAGATTGTCTGACAATCAAAGGGAAAAAATGAATAGTTCAATTTCAGCTGAGGAGATTAAGGGAGCAATTA
>NW_015388041.1:44715-48388 GCF_001527695.2 Protobothrops mucrosquamatus
CCTTCTTCTTCTTCTTCTTCTTCTTCTTCTTTCCATTCAATTGTCTTTGATTATCAGAGATTCCCGGGACAGGTCCCTGCAGTTTTTTCAGCAAGGTTTTCCAGAAGTGGCTTGCCACTGCCTCTTTCCTAGGCTGAGAGAAAGTGACTAGCCCAGGGGTAGGCAACCTTGGCTCTTTTATGACTCGTGGACTTCAACTCCCAGAATTCCTGCGCCAGCATGGCTCAGCTTGGAAACCTCTCCCTTTCCCCTCAGCATGGCTGGCTAAGGAATTCTGGGAGTTGAAGTCCACGAGTCATAAAAGAGCCAAGGTTGCCTACCCCTAGACTAGCCCATGGTCACTCAGCTGGCTTTGTGCCCAAGGTGGGACTAGAACTCGTGTTCTCCTGGTTTCTAACCTGCAACTTTCACCAAACTGGCTTTGTCCATGTAGTAATCTTTTACCAGGAGATAAATTTACCAGCTGTAATCCAGTCACTTATTTCTCCTCTGTGCAATACAGCATTCATTTAAACGTTTGAGCCAAAAGCCATGCAGTTCATCTATTCCCAGGGCTGTCCAATTCTTAATCATTTGGCCTTTGTGGTGAAAGTACAAAGCTAGAAACTGGGAATTTGTAAGTTCTAGTCTCACTTTAGGCATGAAAAACTGTCTGGGTGACTTTGGGCCAGTCACTCTTTCTTCAATCCAACCCACTTCACAGGGTTGTTGTTTGGTAAAATAGGAGAAGGAAGTGTGTTAGATATGTTCGCCATATCCAGCTATTTATAAAAATAATTAAAGAAAAATTAAAACAAATACTTTTTATAAAAAGTAAAAATTGTGGTGTCCTCAGATCCCCATATGCCACCCATTCAGTTCATCTCTTTTTTGCCCATACTGCATTCTAGTTGCAATCTTTCCTCATTATTTTATTATTCAATATGGCTTTTCTTGTTCAGGCTTGGATAAAATCATGTCTGCTTTGTTATAAATTGTTTATTGTACTTATATTGTACAAACCAGCAGTTATATCTAATAATTTATTATTATTATTATTATTATTATTATGGACATTGTTATAATATGCTGTTCAACAATTTCCAAAAATTTTTATCCTTCTCATATCAAGCTGGTATTTTCTTACTAAATATTATTTGGCTTTTTATTCTTCCTTTTATTCTCCTTCGATTGTTTCTGTTTATTATTATTATTGTCTGAATTTTATCAACATTAATTTTTTTGTTAAAAAGCAATACATGTTAATAACAATAACAGGTATATATATGAACTATAAAACTATGCTGTAATAAGCTAAGTTTGTGTAAGAAGAATGAAGCTCAACTAAACTTTAAAAAGTGTTTAAAACTTTTAAAAAGTTAAAAGAACCAAAAAGAAAACCTTTTAAAAACAAACAAACAAAGGCCTGTGATTTCTCAGTGGTCTCCAGTACTAACAAATTCTGAGCTTGCTTAACTTTTTGAAATACCATCTATGGCTCCATGAAAAGACTGGTGACTCCATATCTAAGCTATTTTATTGGTACCTTTTGTTTAGGATCACTTTCAGACCTCTTAGTATATAATCCGGCGCTTTCCAATAGTCCACCACCCAAAGCAAAGTCGGACCTGCCAGTTCATGGATGGGAGACCACCAGGAGATCCCTGGGAAGTCTATCCTGGAAGAAGGCCACAGTGACAAGGCGCAAAACTGCTGCTGGGCTGCCTCCGCACATGAAGTCCCTTCAGATGGAGCTGGACAGCCAGGCTTCATTTTCCAAAGCACATGAAGGCCAGACAAGGAATAATGGAAGGAAACTGATCAAGAAGAGATACAACCTAGAAATAAGGAGAAATCTTCTGACAGTGAGAACAATCAACCAATGGAACAGATTGCCTTCAGAGGTTGTGGGAGCTTCATCATTGGAGGCTTTCAAGTGAAGACTGATCTGCCATCTATCACAAATGATGTGTAGGGTCTCCTGCTTAAGCAGGGGGTTGGACTAGATGAGCTATAATGTCCCTTCCAACTTGTTATTCTATTCTATTCTATTCTATTCTATTCTATTCTATTCTATTCTATTCTATTACATTACATTACATTACATTACATTCATTCCAATATCTATTCTATTCTAGTCTATTCATTCCAATATCTATTCTATTCTAGTCTATTCATTCCAATATCTATTCTATTCTAGTCTATTCATTCCAATATCTATTCTATTATGTTCTATTCTATTCTATTCTATTCATTCCAATATCTATTCTATTCTATTCTATTCTATTCTATTCTATTCTATTCTATTCTATTCTATTCCATTCCATTCCATTCCACTCCATTCCATTCTATTCTATTCATTCCAATATCTATTCTATTCTATTCTATTCTATTCTATTCTATTCTATTCTATTCTATTCTATTCTATTCATTCCAATATCTATTCTATTCTATTCTATTCTATTCTATTCTATTCTATTCTATTCTATTCTATTCTACTCCACTCCACTCCACTCCACTCTATTCTATTCTATTCTATTCTATTCTATTCTATTCTATTCTATTCTATTCTATTCTATTCATTCCAATATCTATTCTATTCTATCCTATCCTATCCCCCAAGAAGCGCCACTGGGAGCTCCAGCCCGTCTACTTGACGGGGCCAAAGCGCTGCCTCTGCCTCTCCGCGGGTTCGAGCTCGGGGCCGTTGCAGCCTGGGATTCGCTTCAGTCCAGCATCTCCTAAGGGAGGCCGCGTTACTTCGCTGCCCTTTCCGCGGAGGAGGCTGGCCGAAGCTCTGCCGGCGCTGTCGCCCTCTTGGCTCTCTCTCGCGCGCTCTTTCTCTCTCTCTCTCCCTCTCCCCGCCTGGGCGCTTCTCCAACCAGGCTGGGCGGAGCCGGCGGAACGGCCTTCCTGCCCCTCTCCCCGGCCAGCTGGAGCCGGGCAGGCCAGCGACCTTCGGAAGTGAGGCGAGGACAGGCAAGGCGCGGTGAGCCCCGGGCGCGGCGGGTGAGTGGGCGGCGTCGGTGCGCGCTTGGAGAGCCCTTAGGCCAGGGGTAGGCAACCTGGGCTCTTTTATGACTCGTGGACTTCAACTCCCAGAATTCCTGAGCCAGCTCTGCTGGCTCAGGAATTCTGGGAGTTGAAGTCCACGAGTCATAAAAGAGCCAAGGTTGCCTACCCCTGCCTTAGGCGATTCCCTGCCCTGGCGGGTGCCCCGAAAATCTCCCGGGGAGGAGGGATGCGGGGTCCGGAGGGCGGCCCGGCGGGAAAAGCGGGCGAGCGGGCAGGAGGTCCTTGGGAGGGAAGACTGTCCCTGTCCTCCCGCCGGCCCCGAACGGAAAGCCGGGCGGCTCGTCCTGCTTCGGCGATCTTAGTCCCTCTGGTCCCTCTCTCTCTCTCGAATACAGAACATAGTCCTCAGTTTATGACCAGAATTGAGCCCAACATTTGTGTTGCTAAGTGAGACCTTTGTTAAATCAGTTTTGCCCCGTTTTATGACCTTTTTTGCCCTCGTTGTTAATAGGGTTGCCAGGTGTCCACTATTTGAGTGGACAGTCCACTTTTTTCACATTATGTTCACTATTTTTTTTCACAAAATAGTGGACATTTTTTTTATTCAAAAGCTTTATGATGAAATGGTACGTAATCTAAAGCTGTACAGTCTACTTTTTTTTACTACTTAGCCCCCCCC
>NW_015388041.1:48736-61219 GCF_001527695.2 Protobothrops mucrosquamatus
GGCTCTGAGCGCACAACCCTGAACTGGCCTGGCAAAGAAGCTGTTCCAACGGCCTGCGCTGCCCCCAGGATGAGCCCAGATTTCCCTCCACCCCTCTCACAACACACACACACACATACACACCATTTAAGAATCCCCCAGAAGAAGCAGAAAGGAGAGAGCAGAAGTGTTTTGAGACACTTCTGCCTAACTGTCTAGCAATAGCACTTAGACCAGTGGTTCTCAACCTGTGGGTCGGGACCCCATTTGGGGTCGATCGACCATTTCACGGGGGTCACCAAGCAAGGCTGTCCGCCATTTTTTTTTGTCCACCATTTTTTCCCCTTTTCCGGCGGGTGCCTTACCTCCCTTGGGCTGGGCCAGCTGGTGGTCGGCCTGCTCCGTCTCTGCCGCTTGCCAGCTACGCCTCGGCCGGCACAGGGGGGCGGAACCACGCATGTGCGGCGCTCCCGGGCATGGAAAGTCCTTGACTTACGACCGGTTGGGTAGTCCTCGACTTACGACCGGTTTAGTCCTTGACTTACGACCGGTTTAGTCCTCGACTTACGACCGTTTGGGGTCGCGGCATTAAAAAGGTTGAGAACCACTGACTTAGACTTATATACCGCTTTACAGTGCTTTACCACCCTCTCTAAGCGGTTTACAGAGTCAGCATCTTTCCCCCAACAATCTGGGTCCTCGTTTTACCAACCTCAGAAGGATGGAAGGCTGAGTCAACCTTGGGCTGGTCTATAGCCTCTTCCATCTGGTTGAGCCCCAGAACCAGTGGGGACCCTGCCCTCTCTCTTCAGGACCTCTTCTTCCAGCAAAGAGAGGGGGGTCAAGAAAATGGCTGCCATCTTGTTGTGCCAAGGCAAATTCTGCCAGATTTTCCTGCTCCAGATCAGACGCAGCTGGAGTTTCACTGGAGCCAGAATCCCCCACCCCACAATCTGGGGGACTCTTCTCTCCCCCGCCCAGTCTTCTTCACTTCCTCCTTTGACAAGGTGGAGCAAAAAAAGGAGGAACTTTCTTTTTTCTTTCTTTGGTAACCAGGTGAAACCGTCAAGGATTTTGGGGACTTTCCCCTTCTAGGTTGTGGGACAGGAAATGGGTCATCTTGACCGTTTGGATCATACCCCTAGGCACCTTTACTCAGCTGAATACCACAGTTTTTAGGCTGCATCATGTTCATCCAAAGCGTAAACAAATTAAGGCTGGTTTAAGTCCAATATGTGAACGCAGCTTTTGTTTCGACTCAAGAATTATTGTCATAGTAACTGAGAGGAACCTCGGAGTCCTAGTGGACAATCACTTAAATATGAGCCAGCAGTGTGCTGCAGCTGCCAAAAAAGCCAACACAGTGCTGGGCTGCATTAACAGAGGGATAGAATCAAGATCACGTGAAGTATTAATACCACTTTACAATGCCTTGGTAAGGCCACACTTGGAATACTGCATCCAGTTTTGGTCTCCACGATGTAAAAAAGATGTTGAGACTCCAGAAAGAGTACAGAGAAGAGCAACAAAGATGATTAGGGGACTGGAAGCTAAAGCATATAAGGAAAGGCTGCTGGAATTGGGTATGTCTAGTTTAATGAAGAGAAGGACGAGGGGGGACATGATAGCAGTCTTCCAATATCTCAGGGGCAGCCACAAAGAAGAGGGAGTCAAGCTATTTTCCAAAGCGCCTGAAGGCAGGACAAGAAGCAACGGATGGAAACTGATCAAGGAGAGAAGCAACCTAGAACTAAGGAGAAACTTTCTGACAGTTAGAACAATTAACCAGTGGAACAACCTGCCTCCAGAAACTGTGAATGCTCCAACACTGGAAGTTTTTAAGAAGAGACTGGACAGCCATTTGTCTGAAATGGTATAGGGTTTCCTGCCTGAGCAGGGGGTTGGACTAGATGACCTCCAAGGTCCCTTCCAACTTTATTATTATTATTGTTGTTGTTGTTGTTGTTGTTATTATTATTATTATTATTATTATTATTTATTATTATTCTTTGCTTTGAACTCTTGGTTTTTCTATTGCTTCCAGAGCCTTGCCAGAGACCGTGTGGCCGATGTCCTTGGTCAAAAGAAACAAGTAACAGTTCTGACTTCAGTTGCTGATTCAGTTCCTGGAAACTCCCTTTTTCTTATAAAGTAGGTAAAAGGTAGCTTGCCAAAATGACAGGATGATGACACGATAGCAGTCTTCTAATGTTTGAAGGGCTGTCACAGAGAAGAGGGGGTCAACCTATTTTCCAAAGCACCTGAGGGCAGGACAAGAAGCAACGGATGGAAATTAACCAAGGAGAGAAGCAACCTAGAACTAAGGAGAAATTTCCTTTTCTTTCCATCTATTTTTATTTTATTTAAAAAAAAAAGTTAAAATACGAGACACCAAATTTGTTTGAAGGAGACAAATAAAAAACACAAAACAAACATTTAAAAAGTGCATTAAAAAACTAATACCTATACACATATCCCCCCAGTTGAATATTGATTAATATATTACAACAATATTATTTCCCCACCCTTTGCGAAACAGACCCAAAAAGTTTTAAACCTCTAGACTACTAATTTTATTTGCAAATTATTAACCTGTCTTCTATATACTATATTAATGACAAAATAGTTAACAGGAAGAACAGTAATGATAAAAAAGACAAGATTAAAATTTCAAAACCTTCTGTTAACTGTTATTATAATCAACTCTCTGCACCGCCTTCCTGTCTGAAGCAGGGATGCTTCTAAACCAGACTGTGATGCTGTATGACAGGATGCTCTCGATCGTCCCCCTGTAGAAAGTGGTCAGGATAGGAGAAGGAAGATGTGCTTTTCTCATGCGACGCAGAAAATGCAGGTGCTGCTGTGCCCGCTTCACCAGGGTTTCGCTGTTGAGCCAGCCTACTTATTAACTGCACACCTGCCATGACGTGGGGTCTCCTGCTCGATCATGGGGTGGGCTAGAAGACCTCTAAGATCCCTTCCAGCTCTTATTATTCTAAATTCTAAAACTGCAAGATCAAGTTCAGCTTGTTGGGCTGCAAATCCTAAAATGACCACAAGATGCCGGCAAAGTTTTCTTTATATTTGGCTGTCATCTAATAGTTCTGAATTGTGTAGCTGCCATAGTACCAAAAAAAAATGAACATTATAGCAACATTGTGCAAAGCTTGGTTATAAAAATTAAATGACATCAGTATTACTGTTACATGACCGGAAGATGAGATTTGTTTTAGACAGCTGTGAATTGAGAGTGCAGATTAAAGAAGCAGTGGCTATCCCCATTGAAAAACAGAACCAATTAAAGATTAAACTTTGATGACAAATTATTTAAACCCAATTTGTAATATTTCAATGGGATTTTTTTTTTTCTTGTTCCTTCCCTTGTCAGGGCAAGTGTTCTATCGCTACCCTTTCTTATCTTTTTGTCCTCTTTATTTCTCTTTCTTTCTTTCTTTTTGCTGTTTGTAGCGGGAGCAAGGAAGGGACGGTATGAATATTCACATCCTTTCTTTCTTTCTTCCTTCCTTCCTTCCTTCCTTCCTTCCTTCCTTCCTTCCTTCCTTCCTTCCTTCCTTCCTTCCTTTCTTTCTTTCTTTCTTTTTTGCCCACCCTCCCTTGGGTTGGGGAGGTAGGTGGCCTATGAAGGGAAGAAAAATAAGGGCTGAAATCCAGAGGGGCGTTTTGGTAGCACCAAAGACATGCCAAAAAACTTGGCTCCTGGAAGGACACTATACAGCTGTATTCTAGATATGATAGCCCAGTGGTGGCGAACCTATGGCACATGTGCCAGAGGCGGCACTCAGAGCCCTCTCTGTGGGCACGTGCGCCATGCCCCAGAGATGGCAACCGTCCTCTTCAACCAGCCGCCCGCTAACTCGCCGAGGTCCCACATGGCTGGATGCATCCCAGCACCCATGCGCTCGCTGGCCTCTGTGTGCAGGGGCCAATGGTGTCAGGCAGCAGCCACCCCGGCCCCTGCCTCACCTTGTCCTGTGACAATGGCACCCCCGCCCTGCCTCACCTCACCCCATAGGATGAGCCTCCTGCCCACCGCCCCACCTGCCAGAGACCCCCTGGATCTCCCCCAACCCTGCCCGGTCCCCACAGGCATCCCTCCCCATGAGCAACATCAAGGTGATCACGCCCACCTTGACCACACCAACCCAATCTGCCATGACCACCACAGCCACGCCCACTCAGTGGACCACGCCCACCTGGCACCCGACAATAAATAAGTGGGTTTTGGGTTGCAGTTTGGGCACTCGGTCTCTAAAAGGTTCGCCATCACTGCGATAGCCTTAGATAGGATAGGTTCCTGCCAAGTTGTCCAAATTGCTTTGTCTTGAGTTTTATCGAACTACATTTTTAATCAATTAATCTCATCAGCTGGTGTAGCTGCTCATGAAAAAACTCCCTGACTCCAGGCATTCTTACTTCGCAGGAAGGGGAGAAAGAGAATGGAGCCTTCAAAAAAGACATATAAAAGGGAGCAAAAATCAAGGTAAATAAATGAATAAAAGGTTAAACCTGATAATATGTAAACAGGGGGGTCCTGGGAAGCGTATGTGTGTCAAAACATACAAAACTGGTAATCGCAACCACTCAGTTGAAGCGCTGCATTTTTAAAATGTGATGTTGTGGGGCAGGACTTTTTTTTTAACCCCTCTGTGGGAAAATGATTATTGATGACGATTTCAGAGAGCACCTTTCCTAGACAGAACACCTTTCCATTTGCTTTTTTATTTGGCTCACTACTGTTGCCATTTCATAATCATCAAGTTGTTTGGCACAAAAGGATATTCCTTAACGCCTAAAAGCAGAAACCTCTTTTTTAAAATCTTGCTTCTTCACGTGTCCTTTTTCCAGATGAATCAAGACTGTGCCCATTCTTTACCTCTTCTTTTCATCCTGTTGATTACCCCTAAAATCTATTTGGTTTATTAAAATAAGGGCAACTTTGGAGCCCTTTAAAGCTACTGTACTGTAATCTTTGTTTTTCTCCTTTCAGC
The DNA here is from genome assembly GCF_001527695.2 of Protobothrops mucrosquamatus. NCBI lineage: Eukaryota > Metazoa > Chordata > Lepidosauria > Squamata > Viperidae > Protobothrops > Protobothrops mucrosquamatus. Next base: position 53,725 of record NW_015388041.1, read on the forward strand.
TCAAGGGTAGAATTAAAATGGGAAGATGCACATAGTACATGCTTATCCAGCAAGGTTTCCCCCCGTCCTAGTTGTTTTTTTTCCTTCCTTCCTTCCTTCCTTCCTTCCTTCCTTCCTTCCTTCCTTCCTTCCTTCCTTCCTTCCTTCCTTCCTTCCTTCCTTCCCTCCCCTCCCCTCCCCTCCCCTCCCCTCCTTCCTTCCTCTTTCCTTTCCTTTCTTCCATTGAACTTGTATCCCACCCAACTCCTGCCAGCTCTGGATGGCTTGATTAACCTCCATTATTAATTCCAGAATCTCATAATTATTTTGTAATCTGTCTTCCTGTTCCTGTAAGGGGATTGGATATTTTTAATCTACGACATAATCAAGTGACTGTCTAGAGATGCAGCAGTTGTGATACAAAATAGAGTTTTCCTGGACTTCTCTTTAGGAAATTTTTGAAAAGCCTTATACGGAAGCGGCCCCAAGAACTCCTGCTAGTCATTGGAACCGGGGTGAGTGCTGCTGTTGCGCCAGGAATCCCAGCCTTGTGTTCGTGGCGGAGTTGCATTGAAGCGGTCCTTGAAGCAGCTGACCAGCTAGAAGTGTTGCATCCTGGAGACGTGGCTGATTTCCGCCAAAAAGTGTCCAAAGACCGAGATTTGCTTGTGGTTGCACATGATTTAATCCGAAAGATGTCACCGGTGAGCATTTCTCAGATAAGGGTCTGAAGTGAATGTTATTCCTGCTTTGAAAGTGAAGATGTAAGTGGGACTGTATCCCTAGTCAGGCTTTCCATTGTAGGTAGTCCTTGACTTATGACAGACAGACAGACAGATAGATATCCCTGTTTCCCTGAAAGTAAGGCCTACCCCGAAAACCTTAGCTTGATTTTGGGGGATGGGCCCAATATAACTCTACCCCAAAAATAAGCCCTAGTTTTGGGGCGAGGCACACACCTAAAAATGAAGCTAGGGCAGGGGTGGGGGTGACATCATGCCCTCCCAGGGGTCCGTGGGCCACAGGTTGAGAGCCACTGCTCTGAATGCCCAGGTAAAAATCAATCTGTTTAGTTGCCTCCTAAAGTAGAAAAAAGACTGTCTTAATGACATAATTTCTTGGCCCATCATTGGAAGAATCAGAGTTGCATGTTGAAAGTTTCAGGGGATAAGATGGTCTGAAGAGCAGTGAGTAGCCCTGAAAATAGCTCATGTCCAATGTGGAAATGTTTTGCAGTTCCAACATCATCCAAAATGTCTTAAGATATAAATCATTCCATTTCCCTGAAGCTGTTCAGTTTCCTTCCGCAGCGCACCGGGGATGCTAAGCCCAACTTTTTCCAGGACTGTTTAATGGAGGTATTTGACAACTTGGACCAACACATTCAGCATCCTGCTGTCCTCTTGTCCATCCTTCAACTAATGGAACGGGGCACAATGGTGCTGACCACCAATTATGACAATTTACTTGAAATCTTTGGGCAACAGCAGCATAAAGCTATGGAATCGCTTGACCTGAAAGATAAAGACAAGGTATGATGTCACCAATAAATACTGCATATTTGCGAGCTTCTGTTCGAAAATATGAAAGGTCAGTCCCATCTCTCAGATTTCATCGAAATAGATAAGGAACATCAGGAGAAATGTACGAAAAGGTAAAAATGGCAGCGCAAAGGTGCAATCAAATCTCTGCTGTTCTAATGTGCATCACAGTAATGGCTGCCAGTTTTACTTGTTTGAGGGTACCCTGTGGTGTTTTTGATAGAACTGGCCTGCGAAAAAGGTAGGTTATGTTTTTTGCCATATTCCTTTTTCTCCTACAGCAGCGGTCCCCAACCTGTCCAGCTTGGCAGCCCAGCCCAATGCTGGGGCAGGGGGGGGAACATAAGTGGCAGGTGCACACTCACAGCTCGATTGGTGCAAGCGGCAAGTGTGTGTGCCCTCCACTTATGCAAATGGAGCTTTGCGCGTGAGTGCCCTCTGCTCATGCAAGTGGAGCTTCACGCACGAGCACAAGTGCCTTCCGCTCACACAACTGGAGTTTCACTTGCCCATCGCTCGTGCGGCCTGGTTTCAAACAGGTCGCCGCCTGATAGTGGCCTGCAAACGACACACCTTAGAACAGTGGTTCTCAATCTTTTTAATGCCGCGACCCCCAATCGGTCGTAAGTCGAGGATTAAACCGGTCGTAAGTCGAGGACTAAACCGGTCGTAAGTCAAGGACTACCCAACCGGTCGTAAGTCGAGGACTTTCCCTGCCCGGGAGCGCCGCGCATGCGTGGTTCCGCCCCCTAAGCCGGCCGAGGCGTAGCTGGCAAGCGGCAGAGACGGAGCAGGCCGACCACCAGCTGGCCCAGCTCAAGGGAGGTAAGGCACCCGCCGGAAAAGGGGGAAAAAATGGCGGACAGCCTTGCTTGGCGACCCCCGTGAAATGGTCGATCGACCCCAAATGGGGTCGCGACCCATAGGTTGAGAACCGCTGCCTTAGAACATTTAGCAAACGACACACCTTAAAACAGAAAGAACACCATATAGCTAAAGATCCTTCTGTAATGAAGACTGTATTGCAGTCTTCAAAGGAGATACCTTCTTCATTACACAGGATCTTTAGATATGTGGTATTCTTTCTGTTTTAAGGTGTGTCATTTGCTAAATAATTATATAGTTGTTTTTTTAATGCCCTTTTAATATCATTGGCTACAAGTCTCTTTACAAATCTTAATTTTTAAGCAGCTAGAGAAGGTTGTTTCTTTGAAGTCTTGGAGATGGTTCAATTAGGTAACATCAAGAAGATGGTAAAGTGCTAGTTATTTAGGCAGTGCATGGCTAGCTGGGGGATTCTGGGAATTCAAGTCTACTCATCTTATTGTTGCTAAGTTTGAGAAATACTAACCTAAAGGTTGCAGTGTACTCTCTGGGCATCCGTAGTGAGGAGTTGGGAGGTCATCATGAGGGCCATAACATCATCACACAAGTTGTATAAGTTGACCTTTGAATGACTATGTTATGAAATACATGAGATCATCACAGTGGCTACCAGATGGTATACGAAGCAACCAAACAAGGACATAATAACTCTGCCATCAAAATGTATACATCTCTTGGATTGGTGAAGCCTAGTCTCCTTCTGCAAGTTGTGTTACTGAATAGCTGGTCTCTCTTCAGGTTCTCCAGTGGGCCAAAGGTCTCCTCAGATATGGTGTCCTTCATATTCACGGTTTGTACACTGATCCCTGTGGAATGGTGCTGGATCCCTCAGGGTACCAGGAAGTGACTCAAGACCCTGAAGTGATGGTATGTGGATCCAAAGGCTGGATAAACTTTTTTATTGAGAAGCTGTGGCGCAGTGGTTAGAATGCAGTATTGCAGGCTAACTCTGCCGATTGCCAGCAGTTCGGTTCTGACCAGCCCAAGGTTGACTTTCATCCTTCCGAGGTCGGTAAAATGAGTGCCCGGATTATTGGAGGCAATTGTAAACCTCTCAGAGAATGTTACAAAGCGGAATATAAGTCCGAGTGCTAATGCTGTTGCTATTCTTATTGTTGAACCATGCAGTCTTATAGGTCAGCTGTGCCTTAAAAGTACCCTGAGAAGAGCTGATGGATTGCATTTGTGCATCCTTTTGGGACAATGATCCATTTAGGCACAGCCAAGTTGGGCCAGGATAAGTGAGTTAAAACTTTATGTTCACTACAGCTGCTATAGAGCATATTCATATAATGTGAGAAGCATTTGACAGACATGGGAAGGACTAGTGGATCTTTACTTTCGCAGCTTCCTAGATATCAGAGTGGGATAGACTGACTCCTCAGTGGGCCGCCCCTGTGCTTAATTCAGTAGAGAGATCTTAGCTAAGGTCTCCCTGGCCTAAGATTATGTCTTGTATGTCTTGCACTTTGCCAGTTCAATTCAAACGAGGTCAGCCTCCAAACAGTTCATGACACATTTAATTGAGTAACTGCTTCTTGTTGTTTTTTTTTAATAGGAAGCACTACAGAACCTATACCGGAGGAAATCCTTTTTGTTTGTGGGCTGTGGGGAGACCCTGCGTGATCAAATCTTTCAAGCTCTCTTTCTCTACATGGTTAAAAACAAAGTGGAACTAGAACATTACATGTTGGTGCGCAAAGAAAACGAAGACCAGTTCTTTAAATTTCAGGCCGATATGCTTGTGCATGGCATAAAAGTCGTATCCTATGGGGATTGTTTTGAAGATTTCCCAGGGTATCTCCAGGATCTCACTGCACAGATCTGCAAACAAAGAAGTCCAGGTGTTGTATGAAAAATTACCTTGGTTACCATCCTGCTTTCTTTTGCGCCTTTAAAATGTTTTAACCTTTAATTATTGATAGAATGGAGCTCATCAAGCGGCTTATTTGATTGACGGACTGTTGTTGCCAGGGCAGCAAGGATGGTGGTGGTGATGGTAGTGATTGTTTTTTATGGTTTTTATATTGGGTTTTTATCTTTGTAAGCCACCTGGAGTTATTGAGTGAATTGGGTGGCCCTATAAATTTTCTGAAATAAAATAAATAATAAATACAATATGACTTAGCTGAAAAATTGGAGATTGCATCGGTTCAAATCCCTTATGAAATAAGGATGCCATGTATCTATGCAGCTCCTCCATTTGATGTCTTTGATAACTGTCAACTTTGAAATGAGTTTTTCAACTGATGTTGATCGTTAATAGCCATGTCTAATTTTAAAGTGAAGACGCAATGGGTACAACGCACACAATAGGCAAAGCTTCGATTACAGTTGCTGCCGCCATCTTGATTTTTGTTGAGCAGACCTTGTGGACACCCCTGCTTTGATTCATACACAAAACACACCAAGCCAACCATTCTGTGGTTAGAACGTACAGAAAGTCCCAGATGTCTCTACTGATCCAAAATGTTGTCTTAGGTCAGGGATAGGCATTGGCTCTTTTATGACTCATGGACTTCAACTCCCAGAATTCCTGAGCCAGCATGGCTCAGCTTGGAAACCTCTCCCTTTCCCCTCAGCATGGCTGGCTCAGGAATTCTGGGAGTTGAAGTCCACGAGCCATAAAAGAGCCAAGGTTGCCTACCCGTCTTAGGTCAAAGCATACATTGCAGTATATTATTTGTATATGTTTAGGTCGAAGGAAGGAAGGAAGGAAGGAAGGAAGGAAGGAAGGAAGGAAGGAAGGAAGGAAGGAAGGAAGGAAGGAAGGACACTGGCATCACAAAGGAGAAATACTGTAATTTAATAATTCTGCTAATTGCAATCTATTGTTCCAAGAGTGTCTCTTCTATGACTATGGGGTCTTTTGTGCTCTCTGAGATCGGTTGTTCTCGGTTTGAGAGTAAACCCCTCTCTTCTAGCACTGATGATGTTACCCAGTTTGGTAATGAAATGTCTGCAAGAAAATAATCAAGCTCAGAGAGCACCAAGGACCCCACAGTTCAACTTGAGCCACAAACATTCTCTTTCCGCTTCTGTGCCTTCCTTTGCTAAGGAGAAGCGTTACTAACAATAAAACAGAACTAAGTTATTAATGAAACTGAAAACCCAAGGTGTATATATGGTTTACTGTAAAATTTAAAAGTTTGCCTAGAGGCATGTTTTAAACTATCGTATCCAGGTTAATTCATTGCTTAATTTTCTCCTTTTTTTTTCTAGATGCAGACAGGGTGGATAGCACAACCCTTTGGGGTAAAGTATAGCCTTCCACATATTTCTTCAAATTTCAAATGGTGATAATCTCTTGGTATTCGCTGGACAATCACTATCACCTTACCAAAACCATGAAGCAGTGTGAACATAAAAATCTTGGGATGGTTCCTGGCCAAGTCTCACATAATAATAATAATAATAATAATAATAATAATAATAATAATAATAATAATAATAATAATAATAATAATAATAATAATAATAATAATAATAATAATAATAATAATAATAAAAAGTTGGAAGGGACCTTGGAGGTCATCTAGTCCAACCCCCTGCTCAGGCAGGAAACCCTATACCATTTCAGACAAATGGCTGTCCAGTCTCTTCTTAAAAACTTCCAGTGTTGAAGCATTCACCACTTCTGGAGGCAGGTTGTTCCATTGGTTAATTGTTCTAACTGTCAGAAAGTTTCTCCTTAGTTCTAGGTTGCTTCTCTCCTTGATCAGTTTCCATCCGTTGCTTCTTGTCCTGCCTTCAGGCGCTTTGGAAAATAGCTTGACTCCCTCTTCTTTGTGGCAGCCCCTGAGATATTGGAACGCTGCTATCATGTCCCCCCTCGTCCTTCTCTTCATTAAACTAGACATTCCCAATTCCAGCAACCGTTCCTTATATGCTTTAGCCTCCAGTCCCCTAATCATCTTTGTTGCTCTTCTCTGTACTCTTTCTAGAGTCTCAACATCTTTTTTACATCGTGGTGACCAAAACTGGATGCAGTAGTCCAAGTGTGGCCTTACCAAGGCATTGTAAAATTTCGGACAAATGGCTATCCAGTCTCTTCTTAAAAACTTCCAGTGTTGGAGCATTCACCACTATCAGTGGGGCTTCAGCTTGTGTGGGGATTCGGAGCTGACTGGCTGATTCTGCCCCAAACAGGCTCCCCATAAGGAAGCCCCCACACCAGGGATGGGGCCTGCAGCTGTAACGTAGCCCCATTTGCTTCAAGGTCCTTCTAGCTGGGGCTTTATACGTGCCCGCATCCCCCTCTTGCAATTCGCCCTTAAAAACCTGAATTTGACCACATGACTTCATTTTTCTGCAATATAACTTATTTTGTTCTCTAGCAGAAATGAAATTTGGCTCACAATGGATGCTTATTAATGTGCAAGAACTAACAGTAAGGGGGAAGCTGTGTTTCAATGGCTGTTTATGTTTTTAATGGTTTTAACTTAGCAGTAGATTTTGTAAGCTGCCCAGAACTTGCTGGAATGGGTGGCTATAATAAATTTAAGTACATGCATATTGTACATAAACACACAAAACATGCAACGTGAAGCTGCTTGTTCCAGGCGGTTCTGTTTTCCCCCTGTAATAGGGACTGATCTGGGCCTTTTGGAGTTGGTTCTTAAATCTCCAGAAGAATATTGCCTTTTGCAGAAGTACAAAGTCCCTTTTGTTCCCCCCTTTCCAATTGAAAAAAAAAACCCCACAAGCAAATAACTCCTTACAGAATAAGGATATTGAGATAGAGAGGAAAAGAGGGAGGAGAGAATTCAAAAATAAAAACTCATTCATAATAAAGTAGAATTAGTTTATCCGGCTTGAGTTTCCTGTCTAGTCTACATAGTAAGGCTGACATCAGTCCTGCAAGTATGAAAGCATAGTTCTCCCGCTACATCTGTTCTATCCCAGCCTATTGCCGTCCTTGTTAGAGGCACAAGGACCAAACCCCTGCTGATACAATAGGCTGGAGACTTTAAAACAAAACAAAATCCCTTTTATTTGGGTGACAAACCTGTCAATAAGTCCAAAACACAAACAGCAAAACTCAAGTCCAAAGGAAGGAAATAGTCCACAGGAACACGTTGCAAACAAGA
>NW_015388041.1:61324-86143 GCF_001527695.2 Protobothrops mucrosquamatus
GAAAAATCTTTCTCCAGGATTGTCAGCAGTGGGATGTCAAAACATTTTGCATATTTTGATGTTCCCCACAGACACCACTGGTCTTCACCTCAAGTAAAAGAAGGCATATTTAGCTACAATGAAGTTGTGTTAACATTATACTGGCTTTGGTGCTGAATTGCACTCTTTGACTACAAACACCCCCCCACACACACACACAATTTGGTGATTAGATATTTTTCTTGTGACTCTTGAGTCTCTGTTCTAGCCTTGTGGATAGGAAAAAAACCTATCTCAATAGAGCCAGGGTGAAAATGATGCCAACATTTTCACATAAATCATTAACGTTGTTGCACATATGGTGTTGGTAACGCTTCTTCCTACAGGGCCATCCTGCGCAGATTGCACAAAAAGGTTAGGAGAGAGTGGGAACGACCGAGCCAAGAAGGCTAGACGTCTGAAGGATGGTAATTATCACTTCCAATTCTTTTTATTTTGAAGAAGACATATAATACGGTCATATAACATATCTACCTTGTCAACAAGGAGCTGGAGAAAAGCTTCGACAATATGAGGCACCTGATTTATCTGAATGCCAGATCTTATTTAAATTAGGAAGACAAACTGCCAGGGCTGTTCTGCAAGGGCTTTTCTGTGCCACTGGAGGGATTAAATTCTGCAAATGGGCCTGCATGCATTACGTCAGTTGAGACCCTGCACCTCTTGCCTTGCAAGTTGTGTCTTCTGGCACTGTGGATAGCTTGTGTGTACAGGTAATCCTCGACTTACAACCACAATTGAGCCCAGAGTTTTCCCCCATTTTACGACTTTTCTTGCCACATTGGTTAAGTGAATCACTGCAGTTGTTAAATTAGTAACACAGTTGTTAAGTGAATCTGGTTTTCCTATTGACTTTGTCAGAAGGTCACAAAAGATGATCACATGACCCCAGGACACTGCAGCCGTCATAAATATGAACCAGTTGTCAAGCATTTGAATGTAAATCACATGACCCTGGGGATGCTGCAACGGTCGTAAGGGTAAAAAATGGTCATGTGGCTTTTTTCAGTGATGTTGTAACTTTGAATGGTCACTAAATGAACTGTTGTAAGTCGAGGATCACTGCTACTGGGTAACTAGAAAGGCATTTGTATCTATTTGGAAAATCTCTGCATTTATTTTTATGAGGGCAAGGCAGCTCACGCTTTACTCCTTAGTCTTATCCATATATAGCTGTGAGGATGGTTGTATTATGTCTTTTGTAGCATGTGTGAGGTTACCTCAAGGGTTGTATTGCCACTGTCCAATATTCATTAGCCTTTCTCACACTATCTTAACGGGTCATAATGGTGTGAGAAACATCAAAGTGATTTAGCCATCTGTGCAATATGGTTAGAGTTTGGTATTTGATTGGCCCAATATTTATTTGTATATATTGATGTGGGAACAGCAGAGCTGGGTACTCTTATCCCCTGCAGTTTCATGTAAATGTGAAAATATCAGCACTGAAAACAAGAGGGATCACTGAGGGTCATCATAGGTCACTAACCAAGATCTTGAATGAGCAGATCCGTCTGCACTATCCTCTGGCATGTCAGGAAAAGGCAGAACTATTGCTCAACAATAGTTCATACTAAAGGAATGGACACCCCATGTGTGCGTGTGTATATAAACCTAGAGAGGAAAAACAATTTTTTTTTTTTAAAAAAAAGGTAAGTAGTTTTGAAAGTGAATGATTGTTTTGAAAGTCCAATTAACTCTTTTTTTTTAGATTTGATAATCCTGTCAGAATTGCATAATGTTGACCAACTTACTGATTGTTCTATTTGGCTTTTGGGTCATTTTCTCCTTTTGTAAACCACGAGTGGTGTAGATTGCTTCATGCTTTACTTTGTACAAAAAAGAAGAAAACAATGCACAGGGTTCTAGTCTGAGGGTCGCTGTTAAAGGGAGGAGACATTTTCAAGACTCCGATGCAGGAGCAATCCAATGGTTGGAGGTGACAGTCAGGAGATGGAAGGAATTTTGAATCCTGCACAATCTAATTCAGGGCTTTTCAACCAGTGGTACGGGTACCACCTGTGGTACATTGACACCTGGCAGGTGGTACGCGACCATCCTAGAAAAGTGGTAGCGGGGGTGGGGAATGATCTGAAGTGACGGCAGCACCGTACAAGCCTGAGTGAGAGATGGCTGGAGCTGCAGGGCTGTCAGGGCTCAGCGGAAGCCTCAGGATCAGTGCTGCTTTCCAGCTCATCGGCGCTTCTTCGGGACTGTCAGGGCTCAGTGGAAGCGCCAGGATCAGCGCCAGGCTCCAGCTGGAGCTCGGTGCTGATCCTGGCGCTTCTGCTGAGCCCAGAAGTGCCAATCAGCTGGAATGTTGCAGCATCTCCAGGGTCTTGTGATTTACATTCAGATGCTTGGCAACTGATTCATATTTATGACGGTCACAGTGTCCCAGGGTCATGTGAAGTGACCAAAACCTGCTGCAACCACCCAGAAGACAGGGGGAATAAAAACCAAACACCCCCCACCCCACCCCCACTGCCAATCCTCAACAGAAATGCTCACAACAATGAAAACCTCGGACAGGAGGAAGAGCGCCACCGGGTGGGCAGGCAAGTGTCTTGCTCTGCTGTGGCTTGAGGGGTACTTTTTTCAGTGCCATTGTAACTTCGAACAGTCACTAAGCGAACGGTTGTAAGTCGAAGACTACCAATACTTTATCACTTTTTTCCTTTTGGGGGGGGGGGGTCATCAAGTTTTTGACACCTTGCTAGGCGACTGGTGGTACTCGGATATTGGCATATCCTAAAAGTGGTACAATGGGTGAACAGGTTGAAAAGCCCTGCTCTAATTAACTAAATTTAGCTTGGATTGACTGAGAGCACTCCTTTCTCCTATGGTTATGCATGATAAACTATTTTAAATCATGTGGGCCGAGATGGACAAAACTGACTTTTATGTTGTTTTAAACAGATCCTGCTGAAGATGGTGTCCTCCTGTGACTATATCAGACCAGGCCTTGAGAAACACCTCCTGACTTTGGCCATTTGCATCTGCTGGGAGTCAAATAATGGATAGGTGTTAACATTCTTAACAATGTCTGCTTGGGAGGGTGAGATCCTTATAAATATCATATCTAATAAAATTTCATAGCTGTTCTTAGAGAAGAGCAAATTTCTAAATATCTCAGGGATGAAGTCTTGGAAAAGAGGGAGGTGTGGCCTCTGAAATATCATTTAGTTTTTAACTTTTAATTCCTCCCATCTTACTTTAATCCATGCACTGTAAGCCTGTCCCTTCTCTTGAAGGGCTACACGACATCTTGTGAGAGGAAAAAGGCACACAATCTGAGTACATTCCGTGTGTCTAGGCCAGGGGTAAGCAACCTTGGCTCTTTTATGACTCATGGACTTCAACTCCCAGAATTCCTGAGCCAGCTATGCTGGCTCAGGAATTCTGGGAGTTGAAGTTCATGAGTCATAAAAGAGCCAAGGTTGCTTACCCCTGGTCTAGGCAAAGAACTCTTGAATTTTTCCTAGCATGGAGTTCTCATGCAGGCAGCTGCAAAAGATCAGTGGCTAAATGCTAGTAGTGTTTCTGAATCTTGGTTAACTTGAAGACATATGGACTTCAACTCCTAGAATTCCCCAGCTAGCATGGTGGGAGGAATTCTGGGAGTTAAAGTCCATATACAGTATCTTAAAGTTGCCACGGTTGAGAAATACTATTCTAATGTAACCAGGTTTATATGTTTTGTAAGTTCTTGAAGAAAAAAAACTTGAACAAAATGAGAAATTTTATGTGTGTTAATTTTGTTGAATTTGAATAAATAATTTCCTATATAATTCAGAGATGTTCTCTTGTGCATGTATTAGATCTGAAAAAATCAATGATTGAAAGTTGATGAACTGATATAACGCATAACACATCCTTTACTCATGCAAAGATGTTTCTCAATGTCATGTAATAAAAAATGATCTATTAAGATAAAATTAAACTTATGTTAATCTGACATTAGATGGTAAATTTCACTCCGGCTTGCAATAAAGTTTAGCTCTCCATATAGAAAAGACACATAGTAGATAGGAAACTTAATATCTGAATGCTAGAATTGTTTTATTTAACAATCTTCAAATACAAGTGTATATGGTGGACAAACTTAATTCTATATCAAGAACTATTAATTGAAATCTCTAATGAGTACATCACACTGTCTACAGATGTTCACCTGAAACTAGATTAGCATTCACTTGAAATGCCCCCAAATTGGCAGTTAGTCCTATAGCAGGGGTCTTCAAACTTGGCCCTTTTATGACTTGTGGACTTCAACTCCCAGAATTCCTCAGCCAGGCACGCTGGCTGAAGAATTCTGGGAGTTGAAATCCACAAGTCATAAAAGGGCCAAGTTTGAAGACCCCTGTCCTACAGTGACCAGAATGATAGGCAGACATGACGTACATGCAGATATTTCTAATACCACCCCAAAGCCCTGATCAAATAAAAAAAATGCATGGCTAAAAGACAGAACTAATACACAAAAACAAAAGCTTGATAGCCTTCTATGCTGCCCTAACCTATACAGTACTTAGTCTGAATCCTACTGCTTTTGTGTCTCTGATAGTTTTATGTGTGTTGCTGTTTAGAATATGTATGTGGGATCTTTCAGGTTAATGCTAAAGCTACAAGAAGAAAAACAGAATAGAAAGTCTCGTTTTCTTCAACCCCCCCTTTTCTGTTTTTATTACAATGTGTCCTACACCATTTCTCTGTTTTGAATTTCTAGTTTGGGGTCTCGGGTATTGCAGATATGAACCATCAATGTTCATCCCAAAAAAATATACTTGGATAACATACTGCAGAATGTTAATCAGTTCTATATTAAATATTTTGCGATGTGGTTTTAAACTAAAGTAAGTGCCTTTGTAACTACATTTAACCAATGCAACATTTAACCTTATCTAGAGCTGTAACTTAGTAAAACCAACAGACATTAAAGCACAGAGCTCTTCTTCCTTTTCTGTCTTTCATTCTCCTCAGAGTCTGAATATCGAGCAAGATCCAGGATCAGTATCTGACTAAACATAAAGTCATCTTGCTGAAAATGGAAGAGAGATTGAGCACAGATCATCTTATTGTGATATAGGGATGGTTTTCAAAATCATTAAAAATTCATTTAATAGAAGCTGGGTTAGTTTTTCATCTCTGAAATAAATTGGGGAAAGGCATTACTTACTTTAGGGCAGACTCCAATTAAAACATCTGCTTTAGAATAGAATTCCTCCTTCAAAGAAATAACAATAATCTGAAAGCTTTCTTCTGATTGCTGCCTAATAAAGTTTGATACCTTTTTGAAGAGAAAAAAAAGGGATGGCTATGAAAATTGCTAGAGTTATATGAAATATAATATGATTCGGAAGGAAATTTATTTTATAAATTGGTAAATAAGCTGCTGGGAAAATTTGATTTAAACCACAAATATAGTAAATAAAGTTTAAATATATAGTCTATTTTTACGTAGTGCTTTTTCAGCCAATATACTTATATAAGGTATATAAGTATATTGGCTGAAAATGCACTATGTAAAAATACACTACATATTCAAACTTTATTTACTATATTTGTGGTTTAAATGTGTTACATTTAGAAAAAAGAGGAAGAATGCACCATGATAAAAATAACTGTTATTTCTGAGTTATTAAAACTTATTTCTTTATAAGGTAACTCTGAGTGCTGTATAACTCCCAATAAATAATTGACATTAAAAAAAATAAATTTGAAAACAAGATTACAGAGAATAACATTATATTGGGAGCTCTATCCAAAATAAATTCATTCCTCCTCTGACGGGAGAGGAACGGCGTGTGTGGGTGTGTGTTGAGAATTGAGAAGGCATGCTTCCAAGCCTCTAAAGATGGGGGCCATTCAGAGCCCATGTGCTAGATCAGGGTTGTCAAACTCAATTTCACTGAGGGCTGCATCAGCATTGCCGTTGCCCTCGGGGGGCTGGGTGTGTGCGGCCTACTGGGTGGGCATGGATGGAGTGGGTGTGGCCTACTGAGTGGGCATGGCCAGCTCAACATCGTTCGCGTCAAGGGTGCTTGTGGGGGCCTGGGCAGGAGTGGGACAGATCTGAGGGTCTCTGGCAGAAGGGGGTGGGACCAGGGCAAGCGCCAAGGCATGGTCCATTTCTTCATTCCTCACAAAGGGTGACACTTCCCCAGCATGCACCCAGGGGGCAGGACCGACACAGCAGGAGCAGGTTCCTCACTGTTTCTAGACGGCCTTGTGGAGCTAAGACTGAATGCGTTTCAGCATAGAGGGCCACCACAAAATTGTACATTGGCTCCCGGCCGGCCTGGGCCAGGGCCAAGGCAGCAGGGGCCATTCCCTCGCTGTTTCTAGGATGGCTTCGCGGACCACATGAAACCAGTTCGTGGGCCACATCCAGCCCCCAGGCCTTGTGTTTGACATGTCTGTGCTAGATGTTACTGGAGGAAGACAGTCCTGAGAGGAATGGGATAATTCGTCGTGGCCATGTGGCCACGGCCACCTTGCTCCGGCCATCTTGCCATGGTCAACTTACTGCAGACAACTCCACATTGGATAACTCAACACAATAAATGTTATCTGCCAATGTTTCTTTGTCGATATCTTATAGAGAGTAAGGAAGATAGGCAGGCTAGAATACAGTTCTAATCCTGCTTTAGGCATGAAAGCAAGCTGGGTAACTCTGGACCAATCCCTCTCTCTCCCATCCCATCCCAACCCACCTCACAGAGTTGTCTTAATAGGCAAAATAGGAGGTGAGATCATTTATATACCCCGCCTTGGGTTATATAAATAAAAAAGTTGGATATAGATACAATAAACAGAGAAATGGATGACTTACTTTTCCGATGTTTGTGTTATCTAGAGCTGCATCAACTTCATCTAAAACAAAAAAGGGAGCAGGCCTAAAACTGAAAGAACAAAGTAAACACAATTAAATGATTTATTAAATATTAGTGAGAGGTCAATTCTCATGAATTGCAGGCTGAAGGCTGCCACCTTTATAATTTAAAAGCAAGTAAAAAACCTACTTTGTACAATGAAACCTTGATTACAGTATATGGGGAGCTGACTCACAAATACTTAAAAATATGTAGTCTACCAACAGATATTGAAGACTTATTTTTGCCTGAGTTTGGGGGAAAATGTTTTCAAGAGGTAGTCGTTATCCTCTGAACTGGATTTGGAAATGAATGATGTATACAGAGTTAGAATCAGTTTGAACACTGAGTGCTCCTCCAATTATTGTTATATTTATCAGGACGACAATTTGTGATATGGTTTGGGAAAGGCATGTGAAAGCTCTTTACTGAAATTTTAAAAAGGTAAGTTCCAGATCTTTCCCTGATCGCTGATATTACAATTTTTATTTTTATTCTTTTAAAGACCTTTATTTGTTATGATGTTAATGTTTCAGTGCTAGAAGCCACCCGGAATCATTTGTTAATAGATGGGCAGCAAATAAATTCTATAAAAAAAAAACAAATACTGTATTCAAATGTTAAAGGTATCCTTAAAGATATTTAAAATAATAGAAAGATATTTAATAAATAGATAAAAAGCTGATTTTATATTTTATATTTTTACAAGAGTCTTATCTCAGAAATGAGGAAATCATCTGAAATTAATCAGGTACTTCACATATCACTGGTAATAGTATTAACGCAGCTGGAGTTATATTGTTAGTTAGGAAAGAGGCTAAGAGGGTAGTATATTGATCAAGAATATATTCAACATCAAAAATATATTGATCCTATGGGCATATTATTATTCTGAGGATATTTGACTCTGACTTATTTCTTGATGATTTTTATGAGATTAAAAATAACCCTGATTATTTCATAGATATTTTGCAAAATAGTATAGACTAGCATATGATCTTTAATTCTAAGTAATGACATCAATCTACTGATGTATCCAAATATCAACAGAAACATTCCTCCTAAAAATATAATCAAATTCAGAAGCTAATCTAGGGTTATACACAAAAGTTTAATTTGAAAGGTTTGTGGCATAAATTTCACCCTCAGAAAAGGATCTTGCTTGTTACCCAGCCACCCCAGAAAAGAAATCTGAATTATGGGGTGGGGGAGATTTTATTTTGTCTTAAGTTTATGCAAAGTTGCAAAGTGAAATAAAATACGCTCCCAAAGAAATGCCTGATTCTGTTAGAAATCCTTGGAGTGAGCATTACTGCCTTCTACAGAGTTTGAAGCTCTGAGAAGGCAGGATCGCTCTAAGCAATTTAGTAGAAAAAATACCTCTCGCGTTACCTTCCTCTTCCAGAAACAGTAGCAAGACCCAGCTTGTTACCTGTGCATCGCAAACACAAGAGCCAGAGCTGCAACAGACTTTTCTCCACCTGAGAGGTTGTCCATTGGCATAAATCGTTTCCCAGGAGCTACACAGTTATAGCCGATACCTCCCAAGTAAGGTTCTTCGGGATTCTCCGGACTAAGAAAGGCCTACAAGACACAACATTTTCTCATTCAGTTCAGAAGTAGAGGACATTAAGCTCAGTTTTATGACGATCCCATTCTTTGGTAGGGGCAGCAGAGAATTGTTTCCAAAGGTAATTGGGCTGCTACTTCACAGTGTCATTGTTGTCTTGAGTTCCTCAGGGGATATATTGTGTTCTCTAGGCTATTTAATACACAGACAATTCCACCAGGAGATATCTGAAGTTTGGTGTTTGGAATTTGGTGCCACCGGAATTCTGAGGACATCTAATTTTATCTCTCCACATAAATTCACAAAAGCTGTTTGGTGTCAGAATGGCAAGAGACCTGAACCTTAAGTGAGATATGATGAAAAGGGATTCAATCTGCACTAGACAATATGCTTACTTGAAGATCGCAACACCTGCATATATTTTTAAAACTACATTCTGGAATAATCATGTTACTGATTAATTATGTTTGCCTCCTCCCAAATACATCACTCCATAACTTACTTCGGCCAGATGTGGCCCTTCAAAGTGCTCCTACCAAGAGGAAAATCCTCTCCTCTGTGGTGCAACACTTTCCATCTTCAAGCTTACCTGGTCTTTTTTTTTTGGGGGGGGGGGATGAGACCTCTTCTTATTTATTTTTCCAGATATTAAAAGACCTTTTAGGGATGTTTTAAAGTTTTAAGACCTCTCGCTATTTTATGTAACTGTTTAACCTGTATTGGGTGTTTCAATCTGTAATTACATTTTATTGTTTATGTCTTACTTTAGCAACTTTCACATTTACGGCCCAGCATGGAAACAGCATACATAAAGTAATGTTAGGTTCTTAATAGTGATGTATGATGTATCGGTTGTCAAATTTCTAGTTTTAATTAATCAATATTAATGAAATATTAACCTGAGCACTGCTGTTTCTACTAAGTTTCTTGTAGATCTGATCAATAGCGACTGACACATGCTCAAAACACTGGCTGAACCTCTCGTATCTCTTTTTTTTCACTTTTTCAAATTCTTGCCTACATAATCTGGCTTCCTTCCTATGGACTTCAAACACTATGGAAGATTAAATGGAACAAAATGCAGCAGTTAAACATTAGCATTGATATTATTAAATATATTACCTGACCGTAAGTTATCAGCAAACACAAAAATAACTATTATCAGAAATATGTGTGTCACAGGGTACTCTAAAATTTAAACATACATTTTATTTCAATTTATAGGCAATATTATTTTAATGGAGGGAAAGAATTAAAAAATAAGCCTCAAGTGGCAAGATTTGGTCCCGATTTTTTTTGTCCTTCTTGCTTCAAAATAACCATCACTCTGAAAAGAACATATTATTTACAGTAACTATTCTCTCTTTTTTTAGCAATATTACAATACAGCCGTGCACACAGTTGGAAATAACAAAACAGCATACACATTTGTGTCCTACTGCACATGCTAGCACTAGTTTACTGTGCTGCTCCTCTTGATCTTTCTGAAGCATCTGAAGTCTTCAAATGTACAAGGGTTTAGGTGTAGAGTACAATATGCTGATCTATATTTATAAACCTGCATATACGTACAAAGTTAAACTGAACTGGAGCCCAAATCTGATTCACTGGCAAAAGTCCAAATTAGAGATAAACAAAATGAAGTGCTAGAAATGAAAAGTGCCTCCATTCCCGCAAATAATTAATGAGGAAGTGTTTAGCATTAATTACCATTGACAGATTCTTGAAATCTGCCTGTAACAATATGAAGCTTCTCCAGTGCTTTGAGATTTGGTGCTGTTGTTTTTAACAAAACATTTTCTTCACGTGCTACTTCTTGCTGAAGTTGTTCTAAGTGAGTCTCAATTTCTTTGTCAGACTGCAATTCCTAATTGTAAAATGAAATGTTTAGTGATGATAACAACCAAGAAATATTTCTGAACCATTAAGGACTAATTGGAAGTCTCAAGAGTAAATGGAGTAGATTTATGGGCAGCTACAGCATTAATTAATATGATAAAATAATGTAGAATTTTAAAAATAGAAAAGAATACAAGTATAGCATGACTTTTGAAATGTGCCTTTTGAAAGTCATACCTTGTATTGTTTGTTTACCCATTATACCCCGGGGATTTCTACAGTGGTGCAATCAAAATTCTGCCTACTTTTTATGTGCGATACACTAAAAACCAGGCTGAGATTCAATTTATTGTTATGATGGCCATCTTGATTTTTTCTTTTAGGACCACATTTTGCAAACACTTCTGTTATGCTCACTGTTCACTGGAGAAATAAAACTTCTTGGTAATAATCTTGTATAGGCGTAATGCTGAAACTACCCAATTTTAATTACCGGTAGGTAAAGTAAAAGATTCAACTTTTAGAATCTGAATCAAACCAGATATGAAACTGTATGATTGTGAGTTAAAGCACTTGCTTTAAAAAACTGAAGTAGTGTAACCTACAAGAGCACTTAAACTTATTGACTGAAAGGCGCTTTCAAGATTTCTTTATGAAGTCCTAGATAAAAATCACAGTATATTTGACTGAAATACCACTTCCCACATCATTTCAGTCGATGAAATGAGTTTTTTTTTTTAGACATTATGGGCCACGTAGGAAACTGCAGAAACATGCTGCACATTTTTACCCTTGTATTCAGTTGAACAGAAAATGTTTTTTATACACTACAGGTAGTAGTACTCAATCTATGTTTGCAATTGGGACTGGAATTTCAGAAATAAGTCATGACATCCTATATGACCGGAACTGATTTTACAACTGTTTGTTACAGTGATTAAGCAAATCATGTAGTCGTAAGTCCAAATCACATAGTCATTAAGCAAATCATACAGTTGTAAATTGCTTAGAGTAATAAGCAATATCCTATATGGAAAGAATATACATTATATTACCTTTAATTGTTTTCTAATACTGCTATAATCTATCTGAAGTGCCTCTTCTCTTTCATAGATGTCTGCAGTGACTTCTGTGCTTTCAGTATCAGGTTCCAGCTGTAACAAATAGCTAAGTTAGTATTCATATGTAAGAGTTAAAATAAAGAAAAGAGCAACACTATTTCACTTATCCAAACCCAGCCAACATTTAAGGGATTAAAATGTATTTATTACGTATTTTATTTTAAACTTGAACAGAAAAAAATCATGCAGAATGAGCAATCTTTAATTCTCACCCCAAAGGTGCTTTTTCAAAAGGCAACTGGACTTTGTTTTTCCTTGAAGACATTTTGCTTTTCAACCAAGAAGCTTCTTCAGTTCTGGTATTTTTAATTCTTATATTTGCAACATCAATATTCACATCAATATTCACTCTTGAAAAAATCTAGTTTGATGCAGCTGTATTGGCTTACACAATTATGAACAGATTCTCAACATCTAAAATTTCCTTAAGATTCCGCCACAGAAGAGGCTACTGTACCTCAATTTCACTAATGTCATCCAGAGATCCCAAAAGAAGGTTTATTCCTAGATCTTGCAGCTTACAATCAAGAAGCCTATTATGCTTCTCTAATTTCTTCTGTTCCAGAGAGGTCTCAATAGCCCCTGCTTCCTTTTGTAATGTTGCTAACTCTCTGCCAACAAAAGAGAAAAGCAAAGAAAAGGTGTCATTGGTATTTCTGAAACTTGAAATCAGTTATGACAAAGTTTTCCATGTAACATTCAATTACTCTAAGGCAGACATGTCAAACACAAGGCCCGGGGGCCAGATGCGGCCCGCGAAGTGGTTTCATGTGGCCCGCGAAGCCATCCTGGAAACAGTGAGGGAACGGCCCCTGCTGCCTTGGCCCTGGCCCAGGCTGGCCGGCTGGGAGCCAATGTACAATTTTGTGGTGGCCCTCTATGCTGAAACGCATTCAGTCTCCCTCTAACTTTGTCCTGGTACCCATCATGAACAACCTGGCCAAAGAGAGCAAGCACAGCAGCAGCCTTGACGAGGAGGTAAGTGCAGCTGGGCGCCCCCTTGGGCAAGTGGGGCTGGGCTTGGTGCCACGGGTGCTCGAGAGCCAGGCTGGGCGTTTGACCTCTGCTGCCTAGGGCTCCGGGCAGCCCGCACCACCATCCAGCCCTCCCCACATGGCCTGAGAGGAACAGTGAGGCTCCTCCAGTGGACCATGCCTTGGCACTTGCCCTGGTCCCACCCCCTTCTGCCAGAGACCCTCAGATCTGTCCCACTCCTGTCCAGGCCCCCACAGGCACCCTTGATGCGAATGATGTAGAGCTGGCCATGCCCACCCAGTAGGCCACACCCACTCCATCCATGCCCACCCAGTAGGCCGCACCCATCCGGCCCCCCAAGGGCAACTGCAATGCTGATGCGGCCCTCAATGAAATTGAGTTTGACACCCCTGCTCTAAGACAACACCAGAGAAGATAACAATCTCAAAATATGTTTCAACTACCAGAATATATCTTAAATGTAACATAGCATTCTAGATCTTCAGCACTTTCTGCCCAAATTTAGTACATTAATTGCTCATTGGACAATTCCAGTAGTGAGATAAAAGAGATAAACCAACTGTAGGAGAAGAGCAGGTGGAGCTGGGGAGCAGAGTAAAACACATCTTCTGTGTAGTTTTTGCATTGCCACAAGAGATCCATGTCCAGCCCCCTTGAATTCCATTGGTTCTTATGTAGCACCAATTTAATTGACCAGACTCTTATGTATAGGCTTCAATAAATGGTTTATGCTGCAACCTACACAAATGGTTCAAATTCTTTGCACCTGACAATAACCAGGATTTTTCAAACTACAAACTACCCTACCTGAGGTTCCATAGGTTTTTTATTGGTAAATCTTTATGTCTTGATCAGGGTTTTCAAGGGTCTTTTTTTAAAAAAGCAAAACATAAAAAATGTTCTGCAGCCTGAAAAAGTTTGAAAACTTCAAAACATGTAAATCTAATTTTTAGGTTTTCAAAAGTTTTCAGATATTAATCTATTTACATAGACAGATGATATTGGTTTTTTTATCAAAGTGATTCCTATTTCTTAAAGACACAGAAATATAGCTTTGTTTATCTGCTAAATATTGTAATCCAACAAAACTTTCATTATTTTATCTAAAGAGCTTTATAAGGCAATATTTTAAGGGTCCAGGCACCCAGTGCAGAATAGCTCGTTAAAGAAATTTGGAAATGTTCCCTTCAAGTATTATAATGGCATGTTGCATAACAGTGTGCATAGACATGCATATATATGTATTGAATTTTCTCTTTTAAGATTCAAAATCATCTTATAACAAAGAAAGTAGCAATACTTAGAATGAGATTGATCTGACACAAAAGATACACAAAGACAAAATGGCTTTTAAATATTTAACTCTTAATGGTTAACTCCTTGCTCTGGAGGAGATTATTCCAGGATTCTATTAATTTAGTTGTGGTTTGAAGAATTACTGCTAAGGTATTGGGGGTCCTGGGAATTTGCTTTGCTGTGCAAAACAAGGTTTACAGATATGTATAGTACAGATAGCTGAGATTCAAAAAGGCTCATCTGAGAGGCCTCAAAACAGAGCCTTGGCTGCTTATTGAAAAAAAAAAAGAATGTAGTGCAAAGTAAGGTCTATGCTATACCACATAATTAAAGGATCACGTTCCACCATGAACATTAGGCATTAGTTAGGGAGAAAAGTGGAAAGAATTTCATCTTGTTGAGAATGAGGATAACCCTGAGATGAACAATGTCAAGATACAGAACTAGTATGTCTGCTGAAAGGGAACTGCCAGAGTTCACTGCCTGTCACGCAATCATTAATATTGTTCAAAAGGCATCCTTATTTATAAATAAATATTAAATAAAAATAAAATAAATTTAAAATAAACAAACTGTATTTGTTTTATAAATAAAAATATTGCAGGTTGTAAATGGCCAAATGATATGGGAGCAAGCTGATTTCACATTGGAGCAGATAAAATGGAGTTACCACAGGTCTGAATCTTCTCCCTCCAAATACCTTAATCGCTAAAATTTGCATCGTTGAAAAAAAAAAAAGCTTGAATTAATGGCCAGGTAAATTTTACAACATTTTTCAAGGCATTAGACTTCCATCTGAAGAGAAAATGCAAAATATGAAGGCAAGAACTGAGTGCTAGTCCCAATCCTTTGAAAGAGGATCTATTATAGTTGAATTAAAGTTCAAGGTAATGTGAGAGGTTTGTAACTCGGGCCTGACAAGACCATTTCAGGTGAAATTAATTATCTTTTCAACAAGAATCAGTTACCTATTTAAAGTTAATAATGCCTTCCTTGATTCTTCAACTTCATTCTGTGCTTTTGCAACATCGCTTTTACTAATATTCTGCTTTTTTCTAAGCTGCTGTAATTCTTCCATGACTTCATTTACCATTTGTAAAAAGTTTTCTTCATCCTATATAGAAAAAAAAATGTCATTTTTTAAATATAGAAATGCCCAGTTGTTAAACAGGTTCTTCACCAGATTATCTAATGAAGGATGCCAAATACAGATTAATGGTAATATCAAAATTAGTGACTTTGCCGTGATTATTAACTTCTCAAACATGCATATATTTACATGAAATTTTATACAACAGTTTCAATAAAGAATATCTGTATTTCATTTTAATTATCAATACATCATCTACATCTATAAATAATTTATTCATAAATCACACTTATACGTTAGTACTAATCTAAAGACAGGGGACAAGGCACCTCAAGCCTTCCAGATATTGTTAGACCCCAACCACCTTGCTATTTGGACTTGCTGGATGCGGCTAACATAATCTGCAAAACCTATATACTCTCCTCTTCTATTTATAGGTAATGCAAAATAATCAGTACAGAATGAACAGATTTCATTAAATTTGTATAAATAAATCAGCAGAATCATATATAGATTTCCGATTAAGATAAAATTATGGAGAAAGTAGATTTACATTTTTACAGTTCCCTGATTCTAAACGATTAATTTACAGTACAATAAAGTCCCACAGGTGTTTATATAATCATTAATAATTTATAGTAAGAAGTGCTGTTATATTTTTAACTGACTTGCATATATTTCAAATTATTATAAAACTATTAGTTGCCTTTTTCAGTTGAATTATTTCAGCTTCTTCTTTGTGAATGTCCTCCTTTAGCACGCGATTTTTCTTCACCGTCTTTTCTATAAGACTATTAATAAACTCAAGTTGTGTATTCAGTCTTGTCTTCTGGTTTTCAAATTCAGATCTAGCCAAACACAGTTTTGCAAAATAGAAGACAATGTAAAAACTCAATTTATTTTGTCAACTAGTGAGGAGAGGGGTTCTTGTTTCTCATGCAAGAAATCTACAACAGGGTTATCAGGAAATTTATGAATACTCTTTCCTAAAATTTATAATAATATATTTAAATGCTACAGACTGGGCTCTACTGGATATTTTACATAGATAAAAAATGCATTTATGGCATACTTTTCCAGATAGTTGAACTATGGGTCTATCCAAACTTAAAGGGGATTTATTGTTTTACCTCTTTCCCAAAGCTCCATTTCTCCTTTCACCTATAAAAAAATCATTTTCTGTTCACCCAAACATTTTATCTTTGCAGGAACTTCCTCTTTCTATCTAGATATGAAACATATTAAAGATTGCACTTAACAAAGAAATTACTGAATGAGTATTCTTTTTCAATTCTGAATATTTACCTCTTCCTGTCAACTTCTTCTTGCTTTTGTATATGTTCTTTTTCATATACACGAATGTTCTCCACACCAATTTCTTCACAGAATTCATGAAAAACATTGTCTTCCACCTATTATATAACCATCCACCATCCAAAGTACAGGAATTAAATATATTCTCTAAAAACAAGAATGCTTCTTTTATCTTATAAAGTAATATGGAATAGACACAGGAATTTTAAAATCTGTCGTTTGTTACGCAAATTTTACCAGCATAAGAAAATTGTTCTAAGTAGAAACTATTAGAGGATAGGGGAATAATTTTGCTATTACATATTTTCTTCCTTAAGCTGGCAAAATCACTGTGGTATTTCACTATCTCAAATGCAAGAATTGTGGGTTGGGTTTCTGTGGCATTTCCTCCTCCTCACATTTCCAATATTATACAAACATTAATTTCAATTTATTAAGCTTTTATAATACCACTTACTATTGCTGAAATGATTGGGAAAATGTTATGAAACTTAATGAGATTCATTCTGTTTCCAACAAATTCGCAAAGCAGGATAGAAAAAATATTTTAAAAGTTTGTCTGCATTTTAAACTCTATTTTGTGGTTTTATATCCCTTCAGCTGCATTCAGCATTTACTACTTTCAATGTTTTCATCCAGGGAGTAATAATATTCCATTCCATATCAGTTTTATACTGACAGAAAACATTTATTTTTAATATTCTTTTGAAGACAAAAATAAGTTATTGGACTACTACGTGGATTCCACTCCTTATTTACTGTATAATATTTAAATATTTCACTTAGGAATCCAAAAATTGTTAGTTTCTAATTTCAAAAACATGACTTAAACTTGATACAATGTAAAATTTCAGCCAAGGCTTTTCAAGGGAATGCACAGGATCACATTCAGGATCACATTCTATAAAAATGACGCCTTAGAGTTAAGAATATTCTTTATTTAAAAATTCACCCGTTAGGTAGAACAAAAAGACCCTAAGCCAGTGCTATAAGCTAGCCAGCCACAATTCCAAGTGCTGCTATAATGGAAAACCTATACCTCATTAATTTTTATTTTGAGCTCATTCGTTTTTTCAGTTCTTTGTAAAACTCCTTCATTCAGCATGGTGTATTGTGACTGTATATTGACCAGTTCACTTTCCAGCATAGATTTTTCCTAAATAGAAAAAAAAATGAAAAACAAAATAGGTTTATTTAATGGATGACTATTCTAACTGCTTTGATTGATTAATAAAGCCATGATTTAACAAACTTGGTTTAGTGGATGTTGAACTTAACAAAAGTTGCTGAACAGGAATATACTGGCAGATCAATGAATACAGAGATGGAGTGGCTGGGATAGCAGGCAGACAGCAGATCTTAGGACAGGTCTTGCAAAGAACTGTTACAAGGAAGAAGGGGGACACATATCCACTTTACCCTATTTCTCAACCATGCCCTAGTCAGAGTTCTTGTTAGGGTTGAGGTAAACCTCTAATTTTGAACATTCTACTTTAATGGACACTCTTGCTCCCAGTAGTCTACAAAATTAATGGCTTACTATAGTGGTCAAATTTCATTTGCCTAGGTAAGTAGCAAGAGCCAGTCAACAAATGACTTCAAAAAGTTAAGTATTTTAATAGGAGACATCCTGCAAACTCAAGGATTTTTCAACTGAATAGTTGAAAAAGCATTCAGGAAGAGGAAATGGCAAATATGGCGGAGTTTATGCAACTACCAGAAGTCACATTCAATTCAAAGTAAACTTAACGTTTACTGTAACACTTTATAAGATTATCCCAATGTGGGTTTTTTTTTCAGTTCACCACAACAGTATTAAAGAAATATATCATAAAAAATACTACAAAACTTAAAACAGAAATCTGTAACTTAACTAAATAATACAATACATAGAACAGTGGTGGCAAACCTATGGCACGAGTGCCAGAGGCAGCACTCAGAGCCCTCTCTGTGGGCACGCGTGCCGTTGCCCCAGCAGAGTTCGCCAGAAATGCGAGCACATGGCATTTGGAAGCGACAGGGCAGGAAGTGAGCGAGCAAGCGGTGTTGGCCCCCCGGGGATGCCCCAGAAATGGTGAGGGACTGGCCCCGGCCACACTCACCCAGTCTGCCGTGACCATTGCAGCCACGCCCACCCAGTGGCCCATGCCCCCCCCCGTCCCTCCTGAGGGCACCACAATGCTGATGCAGCCCTGGCACTTTGCAATAAATAAGTGGGTTTTGGGTTGCAGTTTGGGCACTCGGTCTCTAAAAGGTCCATCATCGCTGACACAGAACATACTACATAGATTTTCAAAAAGAAAAAGAAAAAAGTAACAATTTTTTTCATTATAACAGAGATTTAAAATACATTATTTAGGCAACAGTTAGACAAATGAGAAAATATGAAAGCCTGATTCTACCTTGTAGAAATTAGCCAGACGTTTTTTCTTAAGAATCTCTAGTTCATTTTGTGAATATTTGTATCGGGTTTGAATTCCTTGGCACTGAGCTTGTAAATGCCTTAAATCAGCCTCCTTGTATTTAATTTTTAGTAAGATCTATGGAAAGATGTTGTACAGTGTAATAAATGTGTAGAAGACATTCTACGAATTCCAGATATGAAAGAGTTTATCCATTAAACCTAAAACTATCAAGAGAGCAGCAAAGCCCAAGACATTCAAACTGAAATGTTTCCCTCTCTACCTTTGTTCTTATGCCTTCCATTTTGGGAGGAAATGGCATATCTTGCCAGATAAGACACATGCCTTAACCTGGAGAAGAGTTGGAGAATCAGAAGAAATAATCATCTAGGAAAGTGGAGCTCAGGGCAAATTAGGATCCTTTTTGAAATTACATTCTGGCTTGATTTAAGCTGTTTCATTCTATCCTTAATCCTATTTTGTTCTAACTGTAGTGATGTATTACAACCTGGAAAATTAGCTATGAGTTAAAGATTGTGTCATTTATGGTATTTTCCTTTTATCTTCTACCACTGCCTTCAATTCTCAATTAGTTCCTCATCCTTAACCTATTTAATAAATAACATGTTTATTAAGTATACAATGTTTAAATATCCCAGTATTTAAAAAAAAATATGTGAAACCAAACAATTTAATTTTGATAGATTTATGGCTTCTTAATTAGAACATAGTGCCACATATAAAAGTTTATAGCTTTACCTTTAGTTCATCCATTAGTTTCTCCCTTCGTTCCTTTAGTTCCTTTATTTCTTTTTCTTCCCAGTATCTAGCCTTCAATTTCAAATAACTTGAGCCCCCAGAAATTATTCCAGATTTCAAAAATAAAGTTCCATCAAGAGCCACTGTCTGAACATTGGGAAAAAGCAGACACAGAAAATTAAAAGATAACTACTGTAGTTATTTTCATCATCTTTATTACTACTACCATTTCGTTTTGCCCTTTTAATATATAACTTAAGGCAGTGAATTTACCTAATACTCCTGCCTCTTCTTTTCCCCACAACAACGACCCTTTTAAGATGGCTTGGACTCCTCCATAGTCATCAGCCAGCTGTTATACCTAAGGGAGGTCTAGAAATCACCATCTTCTAGATTTTAGGCCAGCACCTTAACCACTATACTAAATTGATTCCTGGACACAAGTACTATTGATACTTTTGACAAAATATTCATTTTTTATTTTTGCATTCTATTTTACAAGAATAGAGTCAACGACAACATTTAGAATATCTTGACTATCCTACATTTGACTATCCTGCATTTGGCTTTAGGATCCAAGTTATCACAACAGAATCAGAGCACAAGTAGACCTTGCTTAATGACTGTGCTGTTTATTATTATTAATAATAATAATAATAATAATAATAATAATAATAATAATAATAATAATAATAATAATAATAATAATAAAGTTGGAAGGGACCTTGGAGGTCATCTAGTCCAACTCCCTGCTCAGGCAACATTTGAAGTTAAGACAACGCTGAACAAGTAATTATGACCAGTCTTCACTTTTATAACCTGAGCACTATCCCTGTGGTCACACAATCAACATTAAGACACTTTGCAACTGGCATTTACAGTTGCAGATCAGCAGTCACCTTATCACCATTTATACACTTTAAAACCAGAAATTAACACCAAGGTTAGTACTAGATTAATAACCAAGCAGTAAACAATACCCCAATGAAAGAACTATTAACAAGAACTAACAAGCTAACAGTAAACAGCCTAATCAAGGAACCAACAACAACACTCCCACTAGTGATAGGGCAAACCACTACTAGTATATAAAAATAGAGCAAATCCCACTCCCTTCTAGCATTTCTAGCACTATTTAATATTTATTTGCTATGTATATGTAGGGGTGTGGGTCTATACATATGTTGTACATAGTATGTTTTAGGTGTGTGTCATGTATGTGTTTTACTTTGAGAGAGTGGGCATCTAAATTTCATTTTTGATGTGTGCCGTTGTGCCCACAGTAAGAAAAATGACAATAAATGTTATCTTATCTTATCTAATGAAGTTTCTAATTCAGTAATGAAATGTCTGCAAGAAAACAGCCAAGCTCAGAGAGCATCACAGTTCAGCCCTGAGCCACAAATATTCTCTTCTATCGATGCTTTACAACCAGTTTTCAACAATGAGAGTCAATGGAGAAGCCAGCAGCAGCCAGTCATGGTCATGTGAGGTCTCATTTAACAACCCACAGTGACTAACTTAACAACTGAATGAGAAGTGATATCATAACTCCATCATGGTCATGTGATGCTTCACTTAGTGACCATGTCGCTTTATCTACAGAGTTGCTAGTGCCAATTGTGTTTGCTAAGCAAGGGCTACGTGTATATTTCAAATATTACCTAAATGCTTATAAAGAGCTTACAGTATGTTTTAAGGACTACCAAACTTTTCAGTCCATTATGAATTGAATTCATGCTAATTAAGGCTGGTTATTTCAAAGTAAAAAATTAAAAGCATTCACTTTCCTTGTCAAGTAAATAGAAGAGACCTTTCAGAACAACAGCAGTTTGAAAAAATCAGCACTTTGCCATTTCTAAAAGCCAACAAGCAGAGGAGAGATTTAAACCTGAACCAGGACTTTAGCTGTACAAAGATACAGCCCAATAGTCTATGTTCCAACTGTATCTTCAAAGGATATAGTTCCATCAGAGCCAAAGCTTATTTAACTAATACAAAAAACTTATTAAAGACCATTTTAAAATTATATTTTGAAACTCAGCTGCCTAGTACTTACTTTCAGTCGATACTGGCCATCAAATGCCAACTGTTTTGCTTCCTTTACTGTTTCACAGACAAGGCCATTTCCACAGACAAACTGAATAACTTTCTTCAACGGAGGAAAAGATGTTTGTATGACATCGATTATCAGTTTTGAACCTCTTATTTCTCTTAATTGTTCATTGATTGGTTCAACCTACATATAAAAAGGTGTGGGTAAATCTCATATTAGATAAAAGTCCTGACAAAATGACTTGAGTTCCTTGTAACAGAAAAGGAGAATAAAATATTTTAATAAATACACTTGAAATAACAAAAGCATCTAAGAAAAACTAATGCACGTTTTATTATTAAAAAACCAATCTGAAATTAGGAACAAAAGAGAAACCTATAGACATTAGACAATGGACAGCAAAACAAAGCTAGTGAGATAAAATGGCAATACAATACAAAGTATATCTCCTTATAAGATTCATGTCAGAACACAATAAAAAATGATGAATAAAATTTAAAATATTATGACTTTCCATGAAAGATTCTGAGTGAGATTTGGAATTAAACAGATGCTGCTATGTTTTCTTTAAACAGCTTACTTCAAGGTAATCCAAAGGAAGGAATGTTTCCGGCTCAGCTCTTTCTTCCTTGAGGAAACGAATGCAATTTCTAGCTGTCTTTTCTGAGGCCACAACAATTGCAGTCATGTATTTGCCAAAAACTTTGGTGACAGCAAGCTGATATTTTTTATGGATGGGGTGACACAAGTCCACAAGTCTTCCAAACTAAAAGAAGAATAGTGTACTAATTTGCAACTATTTATACTTTTACATAAAATTACTTCAACTAATGGAGACACCAGTTTCCATAAACATGTATGGAAATGCAGCAATTAATTTTGCTCTTTTGTGACTCCCAAAGTGTAAGTCAGCCAAATAAATTACTTCATAATAAAACTAAAAGATTAAGATTAGCTTTGGTAACAGAATCTTGCCACTCTGGACTTCCGGTTTACCGACGCAGCCACCATGGACGTCTAGAAGGCGAGCTCCGTCTTCCGTGTCCAGTTTCGTTTCGCTGGGGCAGCCCTCCAAACCGGCAGACAAAAGACCGGCCATAGCAATATGGCTCGTCACTAGGCTGCAGACAGCCAAAGTCACACTTACCATTAGGCAATTATAAAGCAGCGCGGATGAGACTGGGTGAGATCTACCTCTCTTAAATCCTTTTTTACCTGCATAAGCTGCTTAAAGTACTTTCCCCCCTGTGGAGAGGGGAGATTTTATCCCTCCCTCTAGAAACAGCGGCGACTGACTATCCAGAGGAGTTTAAAACGTTGAAAGAATAACTTGATCCTAATTGGAATTCTATTTTTTAAAGTTTGTGGACTAAAAGATTTTCTATTCTTACTGAAGATCTGGGTTTTTACTTATAGAAAAGAAGCAAAACTGAAAAGATTATAAAAAATTTGGATTTAAAAGAAAACTTTAAATGGTAGAGGCGACATCTTGTGGCTAAACTGATACTACAATTTGTTATTGCTTAAAAAAGACTTGGCCAGTAGCCCAGACAATAGGTAAGATTTATGTAACCTTGAGATATCAGCTGTGAGAAGCCCAGCTGTGTTCCATATTCAGTGACAAATTTTTTTTTTTGCATTCTTTGATTGTAAAGCTTTTAATCTAATAACTACTAAGAGAATATGGAAGAAGATCAGGAACAGATTCTTTCTATGTTGAAAGCAATTCATCAAACTATTCTTACAGCTACTGATGAAACAAGAGGTTACAGAAAAGAACAAGATGTCAGCCCAGATATACGAACTCAAACTTTGATTACAACTAAAAAAATCAACTACACAGAATATAACAGAAAAAGCGGAACAATTAAATATTATGACAGAAGATTCAACTGATCAACAGGACTGATCACTTTGGGAAACCTTGTTTAAACTCATATTGAAAAATATTAATCTGTCTTGACAGTTCTTGCTGCATTTATCTCCATGGCATTGAGCTTGTCTTGAACAGTGTTCAGTATTACCAAATAACCAAGTAGGATGTACTATTAAAGGAGCTATTTATTTGTAAACAAACTGAAGTGAAATTAAAAGAATCTAATTAATTACCACAAAATCAGGATATAATCTTTTGAGGCTCTCCAAATTTTCTGCCCTCTTCTGCTGGCGTTTCCCTTCATGGACATCAATTTTAGCATTCTGCAAATCACTAACAACTTTACTCAGTTCTTCATTTATATTGGCTATTCTGATCTTTGAAGTTTGAATCTCATTTGTCAGCATTTCTTCTTGTTGCTTTTTTTCTTCTAAAGATTCCCTTCAATTCAAGCCAAAAAGTAAAATAAAATAAAATAAAGAATTGGATAAATAATTTAATTTAATAAAGTTATTATAAATTCTGACGGCCAATGCCTGTAAGTCAAGGGCCCTTAGTTTGCAAATCCCAAATTGAGATGCATGTCTGAGTTTTGTGAAATTAGTGCATACTTAGATAAATAACGCAAAGGAGGTGGATCATATATCATGTACCATTATTACACTCACTCCAGAACTTCTGAGGATATGCTAGACATACAGATCTTAACGTTTGCTAGACTGTTCTTGAATAATCCATTTGGACAACAATGTAATATAGAAAACCAAATGAACTTTAGCAAGATTTGCATCTTAGAAGCCTCTTTTAGTGCAGGAAATTATTTTTTAAAATAGGTGCTATAAATACATACGAGCATGTCCTAATGTATTCCACGAGCTTCTCCATCCTTTTTTCATTATCTTCTATCTGTTCCATGATATGCTTTATATTTTCCTAAAAGTATGTAGTAAGATATATTAAAAACTGGTTATACAAATAAGAAATAATTTAACTTTAGTAGTAACTGTGAGAGGGATCTCGGAGTCCTAGTGGACAATCACTTAAATATGAGCCAGCAGTGTGCTGCAGCTGCCAAAAAAGCCAACTCAGTGCTGGGCTGCATTAACAAAGGGATAGAATCAAGATCACATGAAGTATTAATACCACTCTACAATGCCTTGGTAAGGCCACACTTGGAATACTGCATCCAGTTTTGGTCACCACGATGTAAAAAAGATGTTGAGACTCTAGAAAGAGTACAGAGAAGAGCAACAAAGATGATTAGGGGACTGGAGGCTAAAACATATGAGGAATGGTTGCTGGAATTGGGTATGTCTAGTTTAACGAAGAGAAGGACGAGGGGGGACATGATAGCAGTGTTCCAATATCTCAGGGGCTGCCACAAAGAAGAGGGAGTCAAGCTATTCTCCAAAGCGCCTGAGAGCAGGACAAGAAACAACGGCTGGAAACTAATCAAGGATAGAAGCAACCTAGAACTAAGGAGAAACTTCCTGACAGTTAGAACAATTAACCAATGGAACAACCTGCCTTCAGAAGCGGTGAATGCTCCAACACTGGAGGTTTTTAAGAAGAGACTGGACAGCCAT
>NW_015388041.1:87693-120483 GCF_001527695.2 Protobothrops mucrosquamatus
GCGGATTCGGTTCGGCTGGCCCTCCAACTGCTCTCTAGGCGTCTTTTCCGACGTTTCATCTCTCTCAGCTCCCCGGTAAACCAGGGAGCCAGTCGAGATCTACGTCGGGTCAGAGGCCGCAAAGGCACGACTCGGTCCAATGCAGCGGCGGCAGTTGTCTCCCAAGCCGCCGCCTGATTTTCCGCCGAGTCGTGGACCATAGCGAATTTCCGCCGAGTCGTGGACCATAGCGAATTTGTCAATGCCAATGGTGTTCAAGTGGTACTCCAGTTGTTTTGGGATTGCACCCAAGCCGCCTATTACTATTGTTACTACCCTTGCTTGCTTTTGCCACAGTCTTTCTATTTCTATTGGTAGGTCTTTGTATTTTGTTATCTTCTCCAGTTCTTTCTCGTCTATTCTGCTGTCTCCAGGCACTGCCACGTCCACTATCCAAACTTTTTTGTCTTTCTTATCGACAATTGTTAAGTCCGGGGTGTTATGTTGCAGATGCTTGTCTGTTTGAATTCTGAAGTCCCAGAGCAGTTTAACTTTATCATTTTCTATGACTTTCTCTATTTTATGATCCCACCAGTTCTTGCTTACAGGCAAATGATATTTCTTGCAGATCTTCCAATGCACCATTGTTGCTACTTTGTCATAGCACTGCTGCTATTATTATTATTATTATTATTATTATTATTATTATTATTAAATTTTAAAGAATCTTACTAAATTTTTTAAATTACTATTATTGTTATTAAATTGTTTTTCTCATAAAATGTTTTTCAATTTAGTAAAACAAAACAAAAAATTTTCAGACCATTCTTCCTTTATTGATGTATATTATACCTTATAATGAAAATTTTCCTCTTGATTTTATTCTCTAAAATAAGGAACCGTTTATTACATATCATGTAGCTACAGTAAATTGTGCCTAGCAACAACTCAAATTCTCAAAAAGAAAATTAAGAGTATTGGCATAGGTAAAGTCACTGAGATTTTTTTTTTTAAAAAAAAACTACTATTTATTTTTTTACATCTTTTTTTTTGGCCTTCAGAGGCCACCCTTTAGTCTATAGCCGTGGTGGCGAACCTATGGCACGGGTGCCAGAGGCGGCACTCAGAGCCCTCTCTGTGGGCACGCGTGCCGTCGCCCCAATCCTAGGCCTTCAGCTGGGTTTTATAAAACCTTTTCGCTTTAGGCCTCCGCCGCCATGTGCAAAAAAAAAAAAAAAAAGTTCAATCAGTCAATTTCAACTTCTCGTGGGGAAAAAAAAAGATCTTGCAAAGTTGGAATTGATTGAACTTTTTAGTCCCACCCAGTCTGCTGTCACCACCGCAGCCACGCCCACCCAATGGGCCACACCCACCCAATTGGCCACACCCAGCCAATGGCCACACCCACCCAGCACCCGACGATGCATAAGTGGGTTTTGCGTTGCAGTTTGGGCACTTGGTCTCTAAAAGGTTCGCCATCACTGGTCTATAGTTTGAGTATTAATATTAAAAAAAATTAAGGAGATATTTTAATTTTGAATTTTACAGTATTATGCTAGCAATACTAATTTTTAGTTATCTCCTGTCTGTTTTAAGCTTTAATGGAATTGTTGAGATGGATGTAATTATTCCTGTTTGTATTTTACATGGTCCATGACTAAAATGAATTTTTGTGGTGATTGTTCTCAGTACCATATTTTTTCCCACAATGTACCAAGAACAATAATATATCACAATACATTAGTCAGAGAAAGGATTGTGCTCGGTACTTCTCTAGTACTTCCTGTAATTTTCCCCTAAACAAATTTTCCCCTCTCCAAACAAGATAGCACTTTTTATGCACACTGAGAACTCTTATCACCAACTCTGCAGAGTTTGCACAATCCTTTTGAACTTTGAGCCTTTCCTCTCAAGTGTTAGCAATCCCTCCAGCAAATCCAGTATCTTCTTCTGAATGTGACTATGGTACTCCTCGTCAGACACTGGATCATATAATGTCTAACTGCCATTTGAGAGTTTATACAGGAAGAAAAGCAGACTTTCTCCAACTAACAAATACTGCGCTTAATTGGATACATGGCCTAGATATTAATATATAGAATACATTCTATTCTTATGAATCAACGTATTTTAAAATGCAACCCATAACTAATATATAATTTCTTGAATTTTTTCAAACCTTACAAAATTAACTAGATATTTCTATCATATGTGTACCATAGTATTATGTGCTCCTTCTATATAATTTTATTACTGTTA
Organism: Protobothrops mucrosquamatus; assembly: GCF_001527695.2. Classification (NCBI taxonomy): domain Eukaryota; kingdom Metazoa; phylum Chordata; class Lepidosauria; order Squamata; family Viperidae; genus Protobothrops; species Protobothrops mucrosquamatus. Next base: position 89,932 of record NW_015388041.1, read on the forward strand.
TCCATGTGCTCTATGCCATACGCTGAATAAATAAATAATCCCTCCAGTTTTGTGTGTGCAAATTTCTAAGCCATTTATAAATATTCTAAAAGACCACTGGACCCAGGACAGAATCTTAGGGTACTCCATTGAATACCTCTATCTTGGAGACATAGATCCATTAAGGATTACATGTTGGATACTGCTGTTCAACCAATTCCAAATCCATCTGTTAGTGGGACCATGCACCATCCATCTCACACTGTTTCTCTTTATCAAGAAAGAAGCTAGGGTCGTCTTTATTAAATGTTTTTACTGAAGCCTACCAACTATACTTATCTTTTGATCTACTAATCTAGTTGTCAAAAAAAGCAATACAATTTGTCTGCTATAACCTATTTAAACAAACTGATTCTTGCAAACCTATTGCTTGATTATCTTTGTTAAGAATTTTTTCAAACATTTATGTTAAAATTAAACTTTAAGTCTTCAGCATAGCCGTAATAAAAAGCTCATTATTTTTAGAACATTGTTCTTTGCTCCCAAATAATGATTAATATTTATATATACCTCAGTTTCTTTTTGTCTCCGCTTATCAAATGACATCTTTTCCATATCCGCTTTCTGCTCCCATAACAGTTTTTCCCGTTGCTGAGTTAATGTGGCTACTTTTTTATGAACTAATTCTTTCAATTCCTGATACTGATTTACCTGCACACAAATAGAGAAACCTTCATTATGTGTATGGGATTATATTCCTAAATAAATCATATAAATGATAATCCAGTATTGATATGTATAACATTTTCTTAAATTCTGGACTTTAAAAAATGCATCATGTATAACACAGGGAACAAACAGTCATTCAATACAGGTAGTCTTTGACTTACAACAGTTCATTTAGTGACCATTCAAAGTTACAACGGCACTGGAAAAAGTGACATAAAATAAAATAAAATAAAATAAAGAATTGGACAAATAATTTAATTTAATAAAGTTAAATTAAATTCTGATGGCCAATGCCTATAAGTCAAGGGTCCTTAGTTTGCAAATCCCAAATTGAGATGCATGTCTGAGTTTTGTGAAATTAGTACATACTTAGATAAATAAGGAGGTGGATCATATATCAGGTACCATTATTACACTCACCAGAGAGGGGGGGGGAGGTAATTTATCCAAGGCAAATGTATTATTGTTCTTCAGAGAACTACATAGATAGTCCAGCATGTTAATTTCTAAGATCTAAGAAACATTAGATCTTCACATTTGCCATTTTTATTTGAAATCACCCATTAGTTATTTTAAATGAATTATAGCAAGCTTTAACTTTTCATAAAATTTCTCTATTATATCATCTTGATTTGCTGTAGAAGTATATATATCTTGTCCATGATAGTATTTTAAGATGTGATGCTAGTTGATATACAATCCAATCTGGATATGAAATTTAAGCCTTTGTCTTTGGGTTATATTATTTAGCATTATGGTTACTCCTTTATAATGCATTTCCCCCAAATATTCTAGTTTCTTTTCAGATTATTTAAATCTTATTACTTGCAAAATAATATATTCTTCCAGATATCATCATTAGAGCCTAGTGAATTAGAAGTTAAGTCGTTCAAGCTTTAAGGGTGGATGTTCATTTGAATAAACTTTTAAGGAAGAAAATGTACTAATAGTTAGCCGATTATACATCAAAATTTAAAGGATGGGAAGGCACTTATGAGGATTCAAGATTCAAGACTGAATTATATATTAATGTGTACATATAATGTAGATCTCTCTCTCACACAAACACAACTTACTGCATTTATTTATTAAATTTATATTTTTCTATTTTTTCCCATTACAACCCTACTAAGTGAGTTGGGCTGAAAGTGATCGGCCCAGAGTTACCAAGCTTCCGTGGCTGAGGGTGGTATTGGAATTTAGGTTTTCCCCATTCCTAGCCAAACACATTAACCATTATCACTATATCTCTCTCTCCCTTTCTGTGCAAATCTGCATTGTAGATATGCAGTAGAGTGCAAATTACTATTAACATAGTGTAGCAATGATGATCATAAAGAACCATTAACTTCTGATTTAAGTATGTTAACTACAATTATCCAATTTATAGTCTAAATCTGCTTTGAACATTATAGAATTATTTGCCTTGAAATTTACCTGACTTTCCTCCAGCAAAACTTCTCTTTCTCGATGTTGTGTCTCTTCTTCGACCTTTTTTTCAAATGCTCTCCAAGCTTTATCAATCTCAGTCAGCTCTAGCTCCAATTCCCTTTTGCCTTCTTCTTGCTTAGCTTGCTCTTTCATATGGTCTCTTAATTTTTTTTTAGCCATATCTACTTTTTTAATTTGGTGAGAGGTTTTTTCCTTTGCTTTAATATACTGAGGTCTCTTTTGATTCAGTATAATTTCTAGAGCTCTAGAAAGGAATACAGTTTTTTTTTTAAAAAAAAGGTTGTTCTGAGAAAGTCCCAAAACATCTTAATATAAATGGATGACAGGCATACCTTATTTGTTAGATGCACTCACCTAATTTCTTTTTCAATGTGCTGATTGCTTCTAGTTAACATCCCAAAAGCAGATTTCTTGGCTTTCATGGTTTCTTCTGCATGAGAAACAGCCATTTTCTTAGTGCCGATAATCCTGGTTTTTTCAGCCACTTTATTATTAAGAAATTTGATTTTTTGCTCATTGTGATACAATCGGAAAAGTTGCAACTGCTTTTTATGTTCTGCCAGTTCTTCAAACAACTCCTGATAATGTTCTGCCTATAGTCAACAAAATGATTAGCTATGAACTCATACGCAGTGGTAAATCTTAATTGTGAGTTGAGCACATGCCTTTCAATTATAAAAAGAGTCTATATTCATATTTTGCTAACATTTGTAATAGTATTAGTAGCTTGTTGTACATCTATCAAGAGACCCATATAAATAATTGAAGGTAAGAATATTCTTTCTGGATAGCTATATAGCTGCATTGTACTATGTAGTTTGCTCCTAAAGTCAAGTGATTAATAGCATATTAGAGTGAGAGACTCACCTCCATTCAAGCCTCAACATTATCTTTTTTCTTTATCTCATAACAAAGAAATTTTAACCATGATTATTGTCTATGGAGATTCTCAGTCATCCAGGTCACAGTTATTCCAAAGTTGCTTTTTCACGAGTCAACTAGACTTTCTTAAGGAAGTCATGATTGTTAGACATATATTAAGGATAATCATGATTGTTAGACATATATTATAGGAAAGGATTGTGTTCATATTAATGATTGGCTTAGTAATACATGTTCTTAAAATTTCTATATTATATTACATTGTTATAGAATTCTTAAAATTGCTTAATAAGAGCTGGAGATACTGGCTAGAATACACAGCAACACATAGGATGCTATCCTTCTTTCCTTCCTTCCCTCCTTTCCTTTTTTATTGTTGAGTTTAATTATTTTAGGTATATGATTTAGGATATGAAGGAAATCTGGCTGCAATTTCTGTCACCCCATTGTAGGGTATATATCTTCTTTGCTACTAGTCTAATTCAATTTTAAATTAAGAACACTTCTAATATTGTTTGTACAGCATTAATACAATTTTCCTAGGGTCAGACTATCTGCTTCAATATGAAAATGTTTCAAATTTCAAAAGGACTCTGATAAAATTAATAGCACCTGAGTTGGTTTTGATATTCAGAATACTCTCAATTTTTAAAAAAAAAAATCTGATCAAAGGTTAGTACCACTATGCAATCTTTCTTGTATTACCATTTTATTTATAATATAGTCAAAATAAGGCAGGAAAATTAACAGTATCATGGCATAACTTAATCTTTATTCTCATGATAAGAATCTGCCAGAAAACTTAATTTAAAAAAGATAAACTCAATTATGATTTTTTCCACTGAAAACATAAAATTTTCATTTTATATACTAACTTAAGAACCCAAATTATTTTTTTCTGAATTCACCTCCTCTTTTTCTAATTTTGCACGTTTGCGCTCAGCTGCAACATTTTTCTTCTTGTTGTAACTGAACTGTGCATCTTCCTCTGCCTTTTGCAAATCCCTCTTCTTTTCTGCATATTCAGCAGCAAGCTCTCCTGAGTTACTAATTTGTTCAAAAAGCTGAGTTCTTTCTTTGGGCTTCTTCATTGCAATTGCTTCAACTTCACCCTATAATAATAATTCTCTTTATTTTAAAATGTTAAAATTGAACAAAATGAAAAGGATTATGGAAATAAGACCTTAAGGATCAATTTTATAGAAAACAATCAACATTCTTTACTGAAGTCCTTTCATTCTTATGGTGATAACAATATCATCTGATATATCAATAGTATTCAGAGCCAGGAAGGGCCAGACATGAGGATGTTAATTTCATAAATTTCTTTTTTCAGTCCTATATATAAATCCTATATCTAGTGCAGGGGTAGGCAACCTTGGCTCTTTTATGACTCGTGGACTTCAACTCCCAGAATTCCTGAGCCAGCCAAGCTGGCTCAGGAATTCTGGGAGTTGAAGTCCACGAGTCATAAAAGAGCCAAGGTTGCCTACCCCTGATCTAGTGTCAGAAAAAAATGTTAAAGACAGTGCATAAATTACTCCAGATACTGGAAGTATTATCATATAAATCCATCTCAAGAAAATATACAGTGACATGTATTCAACTCTCAGATTATTTGCCCATAAATTCCTTTCAAACATGGGAAATGGACAATCAAGTAAACATTAGATTAACAGTATAAAAAGGGAAGTTGTGTTAAAACTGGCAGCCAGTGTAGCTCTCCTGCTACATTTTATGGCAGAGCTAGGAATCTTCTAGAACAGACATGTCAAACTCGCGACATCATATGACATTGCGCGACGTATCGGGACTGTTTTGCCATTGCCGGCAATGGGATGGGTGCAGCTTCCGCGTGACGCGTCTGACCCGTGGGCCGGCAGTTTGACACCCGTTCTAGAACATACTTGCTGCTCCATTTGGTATGAGCACAAGCTGCAGGGCCAGGCCTAAGGGACACTCCAGATTAAAATGTGAGTTTACTAATTTTGAAGACACTGTGATGCAAGTATCTCTCTCCAGAAATGCTTATACTTGGCAATGCTTATACTGTACCAAACAAAATAGTAAAAACAACTCCTTGCCACCAGTCACTACAATTCAAGAGAGATTTTTAAACTGGAAAGATATGCAGTCCAAAGTGACGGTTGTATCTAAAAGTGGCAAATGTGCTGCTGTAAGATTAAAAAAAAAAATCATTGTTGAAGCCATCTTATCCCAGACATTCTTCTAAATATTTGGATCAAAATTAAAAAAAATTACCAACAATATAAACATGTAATTTATGCTATATTAAATTTTGAACACAATTATTTACCTGAAAAACTAGACAATTCTTTGCTCTTGCAATTATGCCAATTTCCGCAAGTGCCTTTGTATACATAGATCGGTTAACAGCAGTACCATTAACAAGAAACTCAGATCCACTGCCTAATTTTGAAAGAAGCAACAAAATAAGAAGTTAATAACCAGCCCACAATTTTTCAAAATGTATACAAACAGTGTACAGAAATCCAACATTTGGAAAATAAATAATAAATATATTTTCACTGTAAAACATTAGCTATAAACAGACTATCTCTAGAAGATGGCTGTCTGCAATTATATTTTTACACTAAACTACAGATCTCATTATACTGTCCTCATTGTTTATAGCATTAAATAAGCTTCTTGCCACTTTATTATACAATATAGAAACCCAATAAAACAAATTTATTTCTTTTTAATTTTTAAGAAATATTTTTGTTGCAAATAATTTTGTTATTTGCAACTTTCAAGCTAGTTTTTGGGCTAGATCCTTGCATGAAATAAAGTAAGCGTTTTTGGTTTTCTACATTTTTTTCCTTCTCTTTGTAAGGTGTCTTGTTTTGCTTGATCATTTTTCCTAAATTCCCTTCTGCATAACTATAAGGCTTTCTTTCTTTCTTTTTCTTTCTTCTCTCTCTTTCTCTCTCCCCATCCCTTCCTCCTCTTTCCTTTCCTTTTCTTTCCTTTCTCATGGATACACAGCTTGGAACTAACAGCAAACTATTTCTTTTTAAATCTGTACTGCTGAAACTGAGTTGTTGCAAATTTTGCATTGCATAAATATTTCACTTCATATTTAAAACTATAATTATGCATATTGTAATTCTGTATGTTAAGCAGCTGTTTTGTTTATGCCCCTAATAATTTTGTTGTGTTTTACTTCCTGAATTTCACTTGCTTATAATTTATTTTTTAAAAACCTTAGCAGTAACTGTGAGAGGGATGTAGGAGTCCTAGTGGACAATAATTTATGTTATGAGCCAGCAGTGTGCTACAGTTGCCAAAAGAGCCAATGCAGTCCTAGGCTGCATCAACAGGGGGATAGTATCAAGATCACGTGAAGTATTAGTGCCATTTTATGTTGAACTGGTACATTTACATTGGAATACTGCATCTAGGTTTGGTCACCATGGTACAAAAAAGATGTTGGACTTTAGAAAAGAGTGCAGAGAAAAGTAACAAAGATGATTAAGGGATGAGATTAAACCATATGATGAACAGATGTGGGAAATGGGAATGTTTGTCTAACAAAGAGAAGGACTAGGGGTGACATGATAGCAGTCTTCCAACACTTGAGAGGCTGTCCAGAGAGTAGAGGGTCAACCTATTCTCCAAAGCAAGTAAGGACAAGATAAGAAGTAATGGATGGAAGCTTAACAAAGAGAGATCCAACCTAGAATTAAGGAGAAAATTCCTGTCAGTGAGAACAATTAATCAGTGGAATGGCTTGCATCGAGATGTTGTGGGTACCCATCACTGGACGTTTTTAAGAAGAGATTGGACAGCCATTTGTCCAGAATGGTCTAGGGTCTCTTGATGGAAAAGAAGAAGTTGGATTAGAAGACCTCCAAGGTCCCTTTCAACTCTGTTATTCTGTATAATATTTATTTTGCCTATGAAAAATATCATTTTTATAACAAAATGTTGTCTTATACTGTATTAGTATCTATTCATTTTGTTTTGCATGTTTTTTTTAAAATGTATTTGGTGTATGCCTTTAAAATAATGTACATTGGCAGTTTTATTCCTAACAACAATTACCTTGATATTTATTTTATTTTATTTATTAAACTTATATGCCACCCATCTTGCCTAAAGCAACTTTAGGTGGCTTACTATGAATAAAAGCAACAAAATAAAACATCAGAACAATAAATATTAACACTAAAATTGACTTAAAAATTAACAAAGATGGAAAGGAAGGGAACAACATACATACATGGAGGAGGTGGGATCTTATTAACTACTTCTAAAATGATCTGCTCCCATCAGGGCTTTTCGGAAGGCCAAAAGGGTGGGCGCAATCTCACCCAGGAGACATAATGTTCCAGAGGGCAGGAGCCAGGGCAGAAAGTGATATTATGTGATATTATCCAAGTATATCGATATTGTCCAATCCAAAGATTTCCTGCTCTTCTCGCTATGCTTAGAGAATCATATACCAGACAGCGAAGATATTCCCAGACTTTATAAAATGTGAATTTATCCAACAGCCTATGACATAAATTTGCCACGTGTAATTGAACAAAACAATACTAATATCTATATAATTTGTTCTTTATATTTTCTTTATACTTCACAATATTTAATTTTTAGAAAAATTGTACTTGCCTCGAATAATCCTTGAAAATCTTTTCTCTTCCCCATTTTCTTCTACATACACCATTGTTACACTTCCACTTGAAGAAACTGGCTTTCCAACATGTGCCCCATGTATCAGTTCCTGAATGTGCTTCACTCTTAAATTAGATGTCTTTTCACCCATTACAAAGCTAAGGGCATCCATTACATTTGATTTCCCTTTAATTGCACAAAATGTTAAAATAGCTTTTTATAGATACAAATTAGAATTACAAATATCACTATTTTAAATTTCATGAAACCATTTTCACCCTACACTGATATATCCCTTTACCTGCTGTAAACACATACTAACGGAACTCTTAACTCTTAATGTTCCTTCTAAACACAAAATTTGTTCTCCTTCTTCCCCAATGGAATGGCATTTCTTGCACAGATTAATATTTTACTGCCAATATAAATTAAATGGCTATTTATATAGCTTAATTTGTTTGTACCCTTTAATCAATAATATTTTACTTACCTAAAGCATTTTTGTTTTTCAACAAGAACAATTGCACAATACTGTACTACAGCCAGTCTACAGGGGAGGGAAACATCTTGAAAAAATACAACCAATAAATAGGTACAATGGGTGTTGTAAAAGGATACAGAAGTCTAGGAAGGCCCTAACTGAAGGGAACTGCTAGAAATCATTTCCACACATTACCTGAGCCATTAGGGCCAATGATACAAGTGAATTTCTTGAACGGCCCAATGCATTGCTGTCCCCGCCAGGATTTGAAATTCTCGATCAGCAAAAGCTTTAAGTATCCCATCTATGGATGAGGAAGCAAAGCAAAGGAAATGTGAGACAGAACACTGCCATGATTGATGATGGAGCCCAAATAAGAACATTTGCTATATTGCCTGTTTTATTATGCTGGTATAATTAGCGTTCATAACCTCGTATGGAAGCAAATTTCCCAATTTTCTAATTTCATTTTTACTTTTGTATATTAATGTTATTCTGAAAGTCGCTAAATTCTGCTGTATTATACACAAAGTGTGCGACCATCTAATGGATATGCTGTTAATTTTAACCATTTGTTCTTTGTACGTCTCCTATTTTACGCTGAGTTTTATTATATCCTAGGTCAGTGGTTCTCAACCTTTTTAATGCCGCGACCCCAACCGGTCGTAAGTCGAGGACTAAACCGGTCGTAAGTCGAGGACTAAACCGGTCGTAAGTCGAGGACTACCCAACCGGTCGTAAGTCAAGGACTTTCCCTGCCCGGGAGCACCGCGCATACGTGGTTCCGCCCCCTGCGCCGGCCGAGGCGTAGCTGGCAAGCGGCAGAGACGGAGCAGGCCGACCACCAGCTGGCCCAGCCCAAGGGAGGTAAGGCACCCGCCGGAAAAGGGGGAAAAAATGGTGGACAGCCTTGCTTGGCGACCCCCATGAAATGGTCGATCGACCCCAAATGGGGTCCTGACCCACAGGTTGAGAACCGCTGTCCTAGGTCTTTGGCTGCAACTATATATTTTTTCATTTGAGGGTAATTGGAATGCTTATATATATCATTGTCTTTAAGCAGTCATTCCTAAGGAAAGGTCCAAATATTTAAAAATTAAGATTCCCTGAGTGCAGACTAGCCAAAACGGATGGACCCATTATTATTATATAAATAATAAATTATCTCCGTTTTTAAGCTGCCCCTTGCCTTTATAGAAACATTGCTGTTGAACATGAGCATTCATTTCCAATTGTATAGTCCCTTCAAGAAGGGATGAAATATCAGCATTTTGGGGACACATCTGGAGGGGTAACCTGGTTCCTCAAAGAGCACCCAATTATTTTTTTTTAACACTTCAATGCGTCATTTCGGTATTTATGTCAACTGGATTCAACGCTTGCCCTCAAGGGGGGAAGAAATAAAAAAAAAAAATGCTGGGAAGGAAATAAAAGATGGGACTATGAACCGCGCGGTTGGGAATTTCAGCTGAGGTACTACCACGCTTGCCCTGGCGCTTGAAATGTATAAAATAACGAGCGGCGAGCGCAAGACTACATTCCCTTTCCAGAGACCCGCGACGAAAGATATAAGCGCTTATACAGAAGGTTATACATTGAATACATGGACCTCGACTCTCCGCCCTCACAGCGCAACAAACTCCCTTCCCGCCAATTCGGCCGAGTCCGCGCTACGCTTGAGGGGAAAGGATATCTCGCGAGACTTCAAAGGGAAGGCTTTTCCCCCCACCACCACCTGCGCTCCGCCTTCCGAGGCTTTGCCCCGCCCTAAGGGGGGGTCCTTGCCTCCGTTCTAGACTCCTGAGCAGGGGTAGTCAACCTTGGCTCTTTTATGACTCGTGGACTTCAACTCCCAGAATTCCTGAGCCAGCTAAGCTGGCTCAGGAATTCTGGGAATTGAAGTCCACGAGTCATAAAAGAGCCAAGGTTGACTACCCCTGCTCCTGAGGGTGAGATGTTGTGGCCGCTCTAGCAATCGCTTAATCTCTATTCTTGATACGGGAACTGCGGGCAGGAGAGCCTCGATAGCTCGAACCATGTTCGAGCGGAAGCGCTTTGGCTCATTTCCTTAGCAACTCTGAGTTGTGGAGACCGTTGCTAGGCGCCGGGGATGCTGCGCGTCCTAGATACCTTCCCCGGCGCGAAGCATCTTCTTTCATCCTCCCTGCTTCCGCAGGGCTGCTCTGGCCGGCTATGGCTGTGCACGCCCGGGCCGAGGCGGCGGCGCGGGAGCGGAGGCGCTACCGGGAGCTGCAAAGGCAAAGCCGGATCTTTGATGCCCGAGTCAGGACTATCGGGGTAGGAAGTTCTGTAATTGTTTAGATTTCTTGACTGTCATTTAAATTTAATTCTTTGGCACGAATTAATATTGGGATAGTTTTTTTCAACGCCAGTTGCGTGACTTCATGCATTTTTTTTAAAATTTCTCTTTATTTTATACGCAAAAGGAGAAAAGAGGAAAGTTTTCCTACCCAGAAACAGACAATGCCCAAATAATTATTTGGAATAATTTTACAGTACACAACTGAGTGCAATCCTTTGCATATGTCTTATACTGTACATCCAAAGGACAATCTTAAAGATATGTGACATAATTGAATTAAAGGTTAATAGTTCTGTATTTGAGAGTTTTAAAAATCTATTTAATGGGATGCAATGTAATTCTAGTGATTTATTTAGTTTTAATTCATCAATAAAGACTAGAATATAACTTTGTTGCCTTTATTTGTCTCACCTTTTTGTTTCCTGAAAACAGCAGTTAAAGCTGAGCTTATTTTGGGAAATTTCCTCTTCTGGGATTATCTTTTTGGGTATGAAATCTGAACCAGGTTTTTTTTCATGTTTACCACAGATTGACAAGGAAGCTCTGGACACCCAAGTAAAAGACAAGAAGATTCAAGAAGCAGTCCAGAAGGCCCGTGATGATTCCATTGGTATATATCATATCATTTTTTTAAAACAATCATTTGTCAGATGGCTATAAAAATGAGTTCTCCTTCAGCCCTTCTACCATAAAACTTTGATTCCATTCCTGTCCCGGCATCCACTGACCTGAGATTTTCCTTGGGCAAGTAAGATAGTTGTAAATCATAAAATGCTTGAACTCTGCAAGGTTTGGGTTTGGGACATCTTGGTGAGAACTTCCATCACATACATCTCCCTTTTCCAGTGTATTTGTCCCAGTCTTGAATATTTTTTTCACTCAGCTAATTTTTTTCCCAGCACATATTAAGATAGTACTGCAAGACAGGGATACAGATGGCTGAAACATTAGTTTTTCTGGGCTTAATGGAGCTGCAATAACTATGATTAAAGACCGCTGTGAGCTATGAGGAATGTTTATTGGCATGGATATTAGGTCTATAGAAGTACTCCTGTGCAACATTCTTTTAAAGGGATATTTCAAAATACAGGTAGTCTGCAATTTTTATATCTATTTTTTAGTGACCATTCCAAGTTAGAATGGCACTGAAAAAAGTGACTCCTCACACTTACGACCACTGCAGCATCCCCATGGTCATGTGATCAGATTTTGTTTATTTATAATGGTTGCAACATCCCAGGCCATTTGGGACCTTCCCAGCCAGCTTCCAACAAGCAAAGTCACTACAGAAAGCTGGAGTTGTTTAACAACTTCACAACTACAGTGATTGTTTAACAACCACGGCAAACAAGGTCATAAAATTGGACCTAACTTACTTAACAGCCGCCTTGCTTAGCAATGGAAATTCTGGTCCCAATTGTGGTCATAAAGTAGTGGACTATCTGTAACTATGAACTTCTTCGCATGGAGATAAAGTGCTTGAATGTATAATCTGAACAGGTAAAAGAGAGCACTGATCTTATTTGGATTGGAACAATTAACTTTAGCCATGCAACATGCTATTTAGCTTCACAAAAATTGTATTTTTTTAAGGATTGGAATCACAGCTTTTTCCCCCCTTCTAAATATAGCTGCAGAAATGAAACAAAATGATAAGATCCTCTGTCTGTTAGACCAACGAAAGGAAAGAGATGCCCAGATTCTAAACAAAGCTGTCAACGAATTTCGTCAAAATTATCAGAAGCCAGAAACGGTGCGTGAATATGACCTCTTTGACCCACAACACCTGCAGAAGGATACTGCTGCTCAGCTTGCTGACAATGATCCACGCTGTACCATATCCAGCTTGCAGAAGTTCATGGGAGAAGATTTAAACAGTAAGGATAGGTGGAAGTTCCAGCAAGAGCAAACCAGAGAATGGCTTTTGCAGCAAGAAGAAGAAAAGCAGAAAGCCCTTGCAGACAAAAAATATGCAGGTACGACCGAATCTGCAATAGGGAATTAGCTTAAGAGTTGTCATCTGCCAAATTTTGAAAAGAGTGCCATGACGTGATTTCTCTTCTACTTCTTTACTTCCTCTTTTACCACTTTGGGTGTGAGGGACTTTGTTTCTCATTCACAGTTACTGTTATGATTTAGTAGATTAGGTAGTCCACACATTTTAAACTTTGAAAACCACTGATGCCTGTTTTGAAAAACTGGCATGGCTGTTTTGCAGGCGTAAATTAATCTGTCAGTACTTTAAAATCCTAAATGACCGAAGGGCTGTCTATATAAGAGGTTACTCTCCCACTACACATCTGTTGAGTTGCTGAAGTTGGTAGAAGGGCCCTTTTGAAGACGCCATCTTCCATATTTGATAGGCAAAGCATATATTAAATGTATTTATTTGATTTGTATTGCTGCCCATCCCACTTTAGTAACTCTAGATGGCTCACCACAGTTAAAGGCAACATTCTATTTAAAAAACAAGTTAAAAACCAATATACAAAAATAAAAAAACCTGTCAAAATCCGCTTTAAAACAAAAATAACCAGGGTCAGCAACCAAAGTGCATCCTTGCGTCCAGAATGTGGAGCTGTCCATCCTTGCGTCAAGCCCAAATTCAAATACAAGACAAAATGGTAGGTATTAACCACAGTCTTCTCCATTGGACCTTAATAGGAAACATTGCAAGAACTAAAAACATAGAATTTGTCTCTGGTAAATGGAAAACACTTGAAGAATGGAGGAGGGACAGAAGCTGACACTGGGAACTTGGGCTAAAGAACCAAGGTTTGAACAAACATAGATGTTGTGGTGGCACAGTGTTTAGAATGCAGTATTACAGGCTAATTCTGCCCACAGCCTGGAGCTCAATTCTGATGGGACTCATTTTACCTTCTGAGATTGGTAAAATGAGGATTCGACATTGTAAACTGCTCAGAGAATGTTGCAAAGCACTGGAGTGGAATATAAGACTAAGTGCTATTGCTATTGTTTTTTGGGGGGGCAATGATTTACTACATGGCACTTGTGACATAACGGATTTGTTTTGATTTATAGATGAACTCTATAAGCAGCAGAGACTGGAGCTTGATGAAAAGGCTATGAATCTCCAAAGAGCAGATGAGGAAACCAGACGAGCAATTTGTATCACTACCACAGAATTCAATAAAGCCCTGGTAAAGCAAAATTGGTTATTATTACTTAAATAGAGTGCCTTCTAGGAGTATGACATACTGTAATTGCTCTTATTTTAAGGCAGCTCTTTTTAAGTTTCAAAAAAAGATAAAATACAAATTAACCAAAAGAAAAAAGATTAAAAGAGGAAAGGGAATCAAATGGGGGAATCAGGAAAGTAAAAAAGAATGGAATGGAATGGAATAGAATTCTTTATTGGCCAAATGTGACTGAACACACAAGGAATTTGTCTCCAGTGCATAAGTTCTCAGTGTACATGTAAACAGCAAAGTGATAGGTCACAGATCATAAATCATAGTTAACAATCATTAATCATAAAATACAAACAAGTGATACATCATAGGATACCAATAGGAGAAGGTACTAGAGAAGATGAGAAGGATAATAGCAATACAGCCTATTACGTGGGTAAATATCTTTAACCTATGACAAGTACTGTGGTAATTAGGTGACAAAAGAAAAGAAAGAAACGAAATAGAAAAAGAATTACTTCCAACTTTCTTCAGTACAGGTACAAAGATATATATAATAAAATAACCTCCTACTCTAAATTAAAACATCATATAGAAAGTAGACAAACTAAATAGTCCAAAAAAAACCCCTAAAACCATATAACAAAATAACCACATTCTAAATTTAAGCATAAATCTTAAGAATATATAAAATATATATCTAATAATGACAGTAAAATATAGTAATTACTGAAGCAAATGTTCAATAATCATGGTGTTCAAAGTAAATGTTGTCAGTCGTCTACGATAATTATTTTTATGTAGCTGAAATAGGTTATTACAGATATTTACATTCCAGCATACTTACTTCAGCTTGAAAGTAAGTCTTATTATTGACTGTTGTCATTTATTGTTGCATCTGTTCAAGAGTCTTTGTGGGTACTGGGTTGGGATAAGACCAAAAAAACTGTTCTTTTACTGGGTGGACATCATTGAGGAACATGACATCATTGAGCAAGGACACAGATTGTATAAAGAGATGCATGTTGTCACTAGCTTCCAAGTGAGGCTCAGAAAATCTAAACCTGATCATTGTGATGCTATAATGCAGACATGTCAAACACAAGGCCCGGGGGCCGGATGCGGCCTGCAAAGTGGTTTCATGTGGCCCACGAAGCCATCCTGGAACAGTGAGAGAACGGCCCCTGCTGCCTTGGCTCTGGCTTTTTTACTCTTTATCTTATCCAGTCTTTATTCTCTACCAGAAATCCTACAAAACACAGTTGCTGAATTTGCCTTCTGGTGAGAACCCACCCTCTTTCATTTTGTAAACATTGCGGTGATTTTTTTTTTTTTTTTAAGGCTGCTGAGTCTGAGCGTAAGAGAAGACTCGAAAAACAGCAAGAAGAAGAAGCAAAAGAGAGGGAGATTATGAGCCAACTTCAGGGGGATCTGCTGACTGAAAACCCGCAGCAAGCCGTCAGCTCCTTTGGACCAAATGGTATCATCACGGATCGATGGAAAGGAATGAGCCAAGCTCAGCTGAAAGAAATCCAGGATATTCAACTGCAACAAGTGCTGGAGAAGCTGGTACTCCCTTTAAAGCAGGGGTCCCCAACCTGGGGTTATCACACCCCCTGGGGGTGCGAGACAATATTCCGGGGGGGGGGCGAAAACTTGGGCTTTCAAAATTATAGTGTATATGCATAATTCGTTGCCATTATGTCGAACATTTGTAAGAAACAAATATATATCAGAAACGTTCTAGGGGTGCGGGGTATAGAAAAGGCTGGGAGCTGCTGCTTTAAAGCAGGGCTTTTCAACCTTTTCTCCCATTGTACCACTTTCAGGATATGCCAATATCCGAGTACCACCAGTCGCCTAGCAAGGTGTCAAAAACTTGATGACCCCCCCCAAAAGGAAAAAAGTGATAAAGTACAGGTAGTCCTCGACTTACAACAGTTCGCTTAGTGACTGTTCGAAATTACAATGGCACTGAAAAAAGTGGCCCCCAAGCCACAGCCGAGCAAGACACCTGCCTGCCCACCCGGCGACGCTCTTCCTCCTGTCCGAGGTTTTCATTGTTGTGAGCATTTCTGTTGAGGATTGGTAGCGGGGGTGAGGTGGTATTTGGTTTTTATTCCCCCGTCTGCTGGGTGGTTGCAGCAGGTTTTGGTCACATGACCCTGGGACACTGTGACTGTCATAAATATGAATCAGTTGCCAAGCATCTGAATGTAAATCACAAGACCCTGGAGATGCTGCAAACATTCCAGCTGATCGGTGCTTCTTCTGGGCTCAGCAGAAGTGCCAGGATCAGTGCTGCTTTCCAGCTAATTGGTGCTTCTTCAGGGCTCAGCAGAAGCACCAGGATCAGCGCTGAGCTTCAGCTGGAGCCTGGCGCTGAGCCTGGCGCTTCCGCTGAGCCCTGACAGTCCCGAAGAAGCCCCGATCAGCTAGAAAGCGGCACTGATCCTGGCGCTTCCGCTGAGCCCTGACAGCCCTGCAGCTCCAGCCATCTCTCGCTCAGGCTTGTGCGGTGCTGCCGTCACTTCAGATCATTCCCCTCCCCCGCTACCACTTTTCTAGGATGGTCGCGTACCACCTGCCAGGTGCCAATGTACCACAGGTGGTACCCGTACTACTGGTTGAAAAGCCCTGCTTTAAAGGAATAGCATTGTGGAACAACAACCCGGAATTCTGCATGGTGTGGTAAAAAAAAGTCAAGATCTTTCTCTTTCTCTCCTCCTCCTCCTCCTCCTCCTCCTCCTCCTTCATTAGCAGCCAGGATCATTAGCAGCCCATCTGTTGAAAGCTATTAGCAGCAAAGAAAGATAGATGGGGGGGTTGGTGGGGGGCAGAGGTGTTTAATTGCTGACTATAAACCAACTTTCTGGTTCTCATGCAGAGGTTAGATGAAGAGGAACACCAGAAAAACATAGAATGGGACCGAAAGCGGATTCAGGAGGCCAGAGCCGAATTGCTCTATGAGCGTCATCAGCAACGTCAGAATCGGGACCTGCGGAGAGCATTAGATAATTTTAACACACAGCTGTCCCAGGAGCAGAAAAATAAGTAAGACATTTTCTGGATGCCCACTTTGTTTTAGCCCAAGATGAGCCCAGAAACTCCCTGGGGCAGACTAGTGGGGCTTGGCAGCATTAGCACCTGCTTCTGGCAAGCACATGTATGCGATGCCTCCGGATGCTTTAGGCCTGGTAACTTTGACCAGTGGAGCAGCAGAATAATTTAATTTTCAACAGCTTTCCAGCCTGCCAGATAACCCTGCTCTGACCTCTGCATTCTATAAATTAAGGCTGATCCTACACATTGTTTAATCTAATGAGTTAGATCTCATGTGCATGCGTGTACAAAGGGGTGGGGCTTCAATTATGCTGTCATGTCTACCATCTTGCCTTTTCTGACTGCCCTCAACAAACACCACTGCTGTCAACTTATTTCAAAAGACACTTTTTTCTAGTGTTTTATATGTTTTTTTTAATGCCTTCAAGTTAGTGCTAACTCCTGGCAACTGCTTGGACAAATTCTTGCAGTTTTATTGGCAAGTTTTGTTTTTTTTTTTAAATGGTTTGGTTCCTTCCTGGTGCTGAGAAAGAGTAACTGGCCCAAAGTCACTCAGTTGGCTTTTATGCCTAAGGTTGGACTAGAAAATCATAACCTCCTGGTTTCTAGCCTTATCTCTTACCCATTTCACCAAACTGGTGTAGGAAGTCAGCCCCGCAGAGAAGGAAATATTAAAAGGGCAGAAAAAAATATTTCCTCAAAGGATCTTAAAAATGCAGGAAAGCATGCCCAGTTTTTCTTAATAGCCCCAGGTCTCCCTTCCCCAAACAGAAACCAGCTCTATGGAGATGCAGATGTAAATCCAGGGAGCTAGGAGATTAAGAAGACAAAGACCTAAAATCTACATGCCCCATCCAAACTCTAAGAGTCATCAGCCCCAGGGAAGCAGGATATGACCTTTGCACATAATAAGATTGAGCCATCACCATCAGAATACCAGAAAGGCACACTCAGACTCAGGTCAAAGTTCATGCCACAGGAACAACTCCAAACAAAAGGCTCCAGAGGGTATAAAAACCCACTCCCTACATGTGCTCAGTCCTTTTTTTTTTCACTTCTCTTGTTGCCAGAATCATCTTCCTGTCTGGCTGTCCTCTCCAATAAACTACAACCTTCTTCCCAAAGCAGTTGCCATGTTTATTCCCAGCTTGGATGAACCACGATGAAGACTTTTCTTTCAACACTGGCATTCTAAGTTCTTTAGCCCATTTGTAAAAAACATTAAAATTGATGTCTTGCTGATACTGAGAATAAGCAATCTCATATTTAGAGACTTCAGCCATTAACATGTATCAACTGTTGTTGTTTTTTTCAGACAAGCATATTTGAATGAAGAAGTATATACAAATTTTCCTTCTGGCCAGTATTACTCACAGTTTAACACAATTAGCCGATGATGTTGGAGCCGATATTCACTCTCATACAGATGTGTAGGTTATATGTTTATACAAATAATTCTACTTTCTTCACATATATAATAAAAAAAATCACCTAACTTTACTGATGATTTTCTTGGTCTATAGAGATTGCAACTATGGGGTAGCCAATTCAAAAAATGTTTGATTTATGAAAAGGAATGAAAAATACAACAAAATCATGCAGATTGTAAGCACCAATTTCAAAATGGTGCTCCGTTCTATAACAACATCTGTGCAAATCGCCTAGACCAGATGGTTTATACCCCGGGGTTCTGAAGGAACTGGCAGATGCTATCTCGAAGCCACTGAATGAAAGATATTTCAAAGCTCCCGTGACACGTCTGGAAAATTGCTGATGTGGTTCCACTGTACAAAAAGGGGGAAAATGGATCCAGGAAAATATAGGCCAATCAGTTTGATAAAAACACCTGGGAAAATCCTACAAAAGATAATCAAGCGGAGGATTTGTGAGTACCTAGAAAAGAAAGTTATATTGGGAAAAAGGAAAATAAAGCCATCAGAAAAGTCAGGACGGTAGTTGTAATGGTGGACTAACTTGGTTTTTATGGGTGACACACATCACAACTACCGTTTTGACTTTTTGGGGCTTACTCTGCAAAAACAAATTCAGGCTGAGAAACCTGGATGACCACAGGATGGCAGAAGGCAGTTATAGAAAACTATTTTAACACATTTCTTCCACTTAGCATTCATCTGGACTTTTACTACCCAGATTTGCTACCCCTAACAGAATAGCCAATGGGATTTTTTTTTTTAAAGGCCACTTGATTTTGAAACTGTTCCCTCAATAACCTGTTTTTGCTGCTGTCTTACAGCAAGCAACAGAATAAGTTGTCCCCATCCTGCAGTCACAAAATTTCATCATTGTTTTAAATGTCCATATGCTTTCAAGCACGTGGGAGAAGCATAGCACATCTGCACTGATATAATACAAATAATCCTTGATTATGAGTGTAATGGAACCTGCCCTTTAATGGTCACATGTTGCAATGGCTATTAAGAGAAACCTCTTTCTTAATGACTCCTCATCCCTGCTCTCGCCAACACAATCATTAAACAATCATGCAGGCTGTTAAGTGGCGCACAAGTGCCTCTCCCAGGGGTGGTGTGCTGCCCCACTCCCCCCATATACAGCAACAGTTCTACAGGTGTTTATTCAACACACACCCCCAAACAGATCCTCAGAAAGCACCCCTCTTGCACAGGTCTGGCTTCCAAGCTCAGCACAAGAGTCACTAGGTAACCAAGACCAAAAGGCACACACAAAGTCCCAAGATACACAACACAAGGCACAGAACTGGGCATGTTACTCCAGCAATACTTAAGTCCTCAGAGTGGGATTAAGTAGGTTAAGTAGTTGCCTCCTCATAGGTAGTCTAGCTGACTGGCGTTGGGCCTGGCTCCTCTCGGCTCTATGTGTCCTTGAGTCAGGAAGAGGTGTGGACTTCATTTCCTCCTCTTTGCTAATGGCAGCATCTGCTCCCAGTCCTCCACTGGAGCCTCCTGGCCACCTCGCTGCAGCCGTGGCTCACCTCGCTCAGCGTCAGTTTGTCACTGGTCTGATTGACCCAGCTGTTCCATCAGGCTAGCACTCTCCTGACCAATACTAGGCTGCGCCCTTTCCTCTGCCGACTCAAACTCACTGTTCTGTCCCCCGTCCGACTCACACCCCCCAACCAGTCAGCCAAGGGTTAAAAGACTGCTCCGCACTGCCAAAAACACAGATAAACACCTGGCAGCAACTCCGTGGCTGTCTGCCAAGACCTTTACTGATAACTCACAGTACAAATACAAATCAAAGTCCAGGATAATTCCGAAGTGCTACAACAGAAGATTCAGTATTGTTCGTCACAAGAGTTGCAAACGGCACACCCCTTGCTTATATAGCCTGTGGGGTGTGGCCCAGTGACTCAGCTGAAATCTCTGGCATGACGTTTTAGCTGCTGCGCACATTTGTCCCTCCGACGCTGGCGTGGATCCAGCCAAGACGTATCCTCCTCAGAGTCCGACACACCTGGCTCCTGGCCAATCCCAGAAGCACCTGGCTCCTGGCCGATCCCAGAAACACCTGGCTCCTGGCCAATCTCCTCTCCATCGGAAGACACCGAAGGCCGCACCAGAGGGGAAGGTCCTGGAGAGGGAGGCCTGGCCATCTCCTCTCCTTCATGTTCAGAGCCTTCCTCCTCCGATGATAGGGACCCACAGGACGGAGCCACAGCACTTACCCTCCTCTGAACTTGCATCCAGAGAGGGGTCCAGGGGCACATAACAGGTGGGGAGTCCCTTGGAGATCTAGCACAGGCCCAGGCCTGCCTGGTCTGGCTTTCCAAAGCCCTCCCCCAGGCACCCAACGCTCTTCTTCTCCGTCGGGATTGTGTGACCTGCTCCCCAGCCAGCCATGCAAGGGAGCCTAAAGCCAGTCGGCAGAAGCGACTGGCAAATAGAGGAAGTTACAGCCTGTAGCACAAGGCCTACTTTCCCATCCAGCCACCTGGCCTGCTTATCTTTTTTTGGGGGGGGGGTGTTGAAGAGGAGCCTAGCCAACGTGATTCAAGGCTCAGGTGACCAGCCTTATGGCAACCTCATACTTTCCTGCAAGCAGGGAGTACTTTGTGTAGGACTGTAGGGGGCTCTGAATATTAAGGGGGCGCCGCAAGGTCCACAAACAAATGGAACCTCTTTAAAAAATCCTCTAGTAATAAACTATGACAGTGATGGCGAACCTTTTAGAGACCGAGTGCCCAAACCACAACCCCAAACCCACTTATTTATCGCAAAGTGCCAGGGCCTCATCAGCATTGTGGTGCCCTCAGGAGGGGCATGGGGGCATGGCCCACTGGGTGGGCATGGCCCACTGGATGGGCTTGGCTGTGGTTGTCACAGCAGACTAGGTGGGTGTGGCTAGGGTGGGCATGGCCACCTCAATGTTGCTCATGGGGACGCCTGTGGGGGCCGGGCAGGGTTTGGGGAGATCCAGGGGGTCTCTGGCGAGGGAGGTGGTGGGCAGGAGGTCCAGCATAGATGGGGGGAGGCACACAATCCTAGCTGGGACTGGGGGGCCATGGCGCCGATGGGGATCCGGCTTTCCCTGCTCAGGGTGGCCTTTGGCTTGCTGGGTGTGGGCGTGCTCTACCACCTCTACTTGAGCTTAATAGCTGGCCACTTTGCCTCTTTTGTGCTGGGTGGGGCTGCTGCATCAGGCAGTGGCGGCCTAATGGACCTGCGCAAGCTGCTGGCAGCGGCGGCGCACGTGTCCACAGAGAGGGCTCTGAGTGCCGCCTCTGGCACGCATGCCATAGGTTCGCCACCACTGAACTATGATATCCAAAATACACATTTTATCTATTTAAATATAATTTTGTTCTACTTCCTAAGAATTATCTATTTCCCACCATATTAAATCATCTAGAGAGAAGGGAAATTTTGGTTTACCCAAAGTCTGAAAATTAGAAATATCAAAGGGTTAAATTGGAATATTGATAAGAAATTAAAAATTGAGTAAAATTCAATAACAGGATATGGATTGTTTATGAAGATTGAACGTAATTAAGATATGTATAAGCTAAAACTTTATTGATAAATGTAATAACGATGTTCTTATTGAATTGATATAATTAGAAATGTACCAATCTGAACATGAGACAGTAATTGTTAAGGGAAAAAGAGAAGAAATATTTGATGTTGTAGCCTGAGATTTGCACTAAGATTTTGTTACTGGGCTATTGATTAACCCAGTCACCACGTTGCTTTTTAAATATTTAAATGTAAAATTGGAAAATTAATAAAATATTATTTAAAAAAATCCT
Source organism: Protobothrops mucrosquamatus (assembly GCF_001527695.2). Lineage (NCBI taxonomy): Eukaryota > Metazoa > Chordata > Lepidosauria > Squamata > Viperidae > Protobothrops > Protobothrops mucrosquamatus. Next base: position 111,882 of record NW_015388041.1, read on the forward strand.
CTAAGTCTCGCAAGAAGTACTACCATGAGCTCCTCTGCAAAAAGACAAGGTGGGGGATAAAGTTGGGTGCTGCTGGGTTCTGAAGTTGGATGAGAGAGGCCAAATCCTGCAAGTTCCTTGGGTAGTTGGATGGGAAAGCAGGCCTCATCCTACAGGTTGCAACTACCTCCGTACATTGGTTGCTTTTGCTGACCGGCTTTAGGCTCTCTTGCATGGCTGAGTGGTTGGTTTGGGAGCAAGCCAAAGCCAAGTTCATCCACAGGGGGACCCAAGTCATCCCCACCGAAATCAAGGGAATTTCCCACTTGCTCTCCTCTTTGTTGGCAGGTTTCTTGGCTGGAGAGGAGATACTTTCAGTGGGTCCTTTGGGGGAATTTCAAGGGGACTTCTGATGGGTGTGTATGTGTTTGTGTTTGTGTGTGTGTCTTTTGACACTAGGGGCAGAGGGTGCAATTAGTTTAGTTTCTTTTGACTAAGCCAGGGGTAGGCAACCTTGGTTCTTTTATGACTCGTGGACTTCAACTCCCAGAATTCCTGAGCCAGCATGGCTGGCTCAGGAATTCTGGGAGTTGAAGTCCACGAGTCATAAAACAGCCAAGGTTGCCTACCCCTGAACTAAGCAAAGCCCGGCCTTGTTATTATTGCAACACAAAAAGAATAATAATGAGAATAATGGAGCTTAAAGGGATCTTAGAGATCATCTGTCTGACTACCAAGTAGAGCATGTTTCTCAACCTGAGCAATTTGAAGATGTGTGCACTTCAATACCCAGAATTCCTCAGCCAGCACCCAAGATCCTCCCTCCATGGGTCTTTCCACACTTTAGCTGTCCTTCACGCTGCCTGTAGGGACAGTCTACTGTCTGACCTTTAAGTCCTAGCTGTCCTTCACAGGCAGTGAGAAGGAAAGCTAAAGCTGGCAAAGACCCAGCGTCCTCCATTTTGTGGCCCAAGTCTCTTTCCTGAGGTGATTCTTTTTTCTCTCCATTTCAAGGAGGGGAAAAAACCGCAGAAAGATTTTCTTTTGGCTTCTCCTCTTTTCTTCAGGCTGGAGTCAAGGAAGGTTTCCCAAAGGGAGAGAGGTTGGCGGACTGAGGGGTGGAGGTGAGGTTTAGTTACCTCCTGATTGGGGGGGGGAGGAAGACCAACAGCCCCTCCCATTTATTTTGCAACCGTCACAGAGAGTCCCAGGGCTGGAGGATCCCTCAGAGGTCATCCAGTCCAGCCCCGCTTTGATCCTCCGGTGTGCAGTTTAAGGACATTCCGTGTGCTCAGCTCTCATGGGAGCATGGGAGGGCCTTGCCGTCATCTTTCACCTACCATTTTTTCCCTTCTTTTAGTCAACAGTCTTTGCCTGAGAGGATCTCTCTTTTGGCTTGCAACTCTTCCTATGGAAAAGTACACAGGCTGTGGGGTATATGAGGGTGCACCCGTAGCATCTATCCACAGCTAGATTAAAAGATTATGACATAATACAAAATGTCACCACACGTTTCCCTGTGCTGATTGTGGACGGTGCTATTTTATAGGGTCCCTCAACAGGACAACCTGGTGTTGTCCAGAAACGTTGGCTTATTTCTCTCATTGGTTATTAAGTGAGGTATATGAAAATTATTTCTTTTCACAGCTTAGAACGTGATTACCTAAACAAATGTGATCTCATCCAGCCACTCCTGGAATAATGAAAATGGACTCAGAGATAGCATCGATGACAAATGCATTTATTTCCTGATCTATATTTGAATTCAAAAGGTGAGAGGAAGAAAAGATCCTGAAATATGGAGGACAAAAATATATACTTTGAAAGGAATTCCTTTATATTAAAGAAGGGTTAATCTTGTTTTTTTCCCTCTCTATTCCTTATATATAGACCCAAAAGGGAAATTGTTTTGTTTCTAGTTCTGCGTAGCAAGTTTTCTTCAAGAGGGAATTGGAAAGGAAGAGGACATAGCAACTGTTTGCATGAAATAAGTTTTAGGGAACAAACATCTGTTTAATCCAGAAACAGAATTTACTTCTTTGAAGGTAAAAAAGAGTAAGTAGTTTGAACCACAAACCAAGAAATTACAAAAGGAGGAAGGAGGGTTGGAATGCGAAGGAAGATCATGAGGACAAAAGGCATTTGATGAAGTGAGCTGCAACTTATGAAAGCTAATGCCTTTTAATACAAAATATTAGCCAGAAAAGGTATTATTAGACTCCTGATTTGTTACCAAGAGTTCAGTAGGATTTCTGAATATAAATGGTTTAACCCCTCACCTGCTTGGAAAAGATTCATTTGTGAAACTAGGCAAAATCATTCAAAATAGATACAGACTAGGAACATGGAGCCCATCATTTCTTCTTAATGATGGTCCGAGCATCCTTTGCCTTAGCTGTCTGGAGCTATGAGGAGTTGAACTAAAAACATAGGAAAAGCTACATGTCCCCCAACATGTAGAGACTCAAGAATGCAAAAACTGTACCTGAGGAATTAGAAGTAAAAATTATCTGAAGATTGTCACGGGATTTCTTGCAGCTTTTGCAACTAATAGATTTAATACAATTGGCTTTTAGTAACATTTGCTAGTTGGAAAAGGGGGTATCAGATTGCTTTTAAAAGATTAATCGGAATTTATCTGAAAGAGATGAGTTCGGTGGGAGGCACCCATGTAACCTAGATGTGTTTGGTAATCAAAACCTGAACCATCAAACCATTCAATTTTGGCAATGACACCACAATTAATAATAGTGATTAATATAAAACACGTATCTGGAAATTTATTCACATTGTTTTCTATGTTATTTCCCCCGATGCCTTCCAGATTTGAAGGAATAAACTAGACAAGCAGAGCTCATAGTGCAGGTATGTCTTATTTATTTTTTTAGAGTTAATCTCAGTGACTCTTAATTTGACTCGGTGACTCTTAAAAGAGCAGTGTGGTGGTTTAGCAATTAAGATACTGGGCTTGTTGGCTGGAAAGCCAGCAGCCCCTGCTTCTCCCAGCCTAGCATGCAAATGTGAGTAGATAAATAGGTACCACTTCAGTGGGATGGTAACAGCACTGGGACGTCATGCTGCCATGCGGCCTTGGAAATGTCTTTGGACAGTGCTGGCTCCCTAAGCCAGGGGTAGGCAACCTTGGCTCTTTTATGACTCGTGGACTTCAACTCCCAGAATTCCTGAGCCAGCCATGCTGAGGGGAAAGGGAGAGGTTTCCAAGCTGAGCCATGCTGGTTCAGGAATTCTGGGAGTTGAAGTCCATGAGTCATAAAAGAGCCAAAGTTGCCTACCCCTGCCCTAAGCCAAGAAATGGAGATGAGCACCACTCCCTGTGGTTGGCAATGACTAGTGGAGTAAAATCCACAAGGACTTTTTACTCCTATAAGACTCTTGTGACTTATTCTAATCAATATCATAAATCTTAAATCAATTTAATAGCCCTGAAGAATCCTTCCCTTCACTTTCCTCCCTTCCCCCCTTCTCCAAATACTTGGAAAAGGCTCTATCCTTAGAAGGTCTGGATTGGAAATGAAAGTATCCCTCCTTAACTTGTCATGCCCACTGGAAATCAATTCTACTCATATGATATCTATGGCGGATCACCAGAATGTGTCTGGCCTTGCAGAAGTAGCCTGGAGTACGCTGCAGCATTGCCAAGCCCTCAAGCCACACTGTGGCACGTGCCAAGGATGGAAAGCTTTGCTTGCTTCTCTACCCAGTTACCTCCCTTGCTGAGCAAACAGGCTAGAGAGGGTACAAGCCCCTTGCCACCCCCTCTCTAAGGGACAAGGCCAGTCTCTGCTCTCCCCATGTGAAATTGAAGTGAATCATCTCTAGACCAAGAGAAGCTTTCCCCCCCGAGACCTTTTCCTAGACCCCGGCTTTCTGGGATGACTTGCTGATTCTGCAGTAAAGACCGCTAGTATTTGGGCACCAGCAAAGAAAGCCTTTCATTCCATTCAGAGGTTAAACTGAAATAAAAGAGTCTGCAGGGAGGAAAAGGGATCAGTTGGTAGGAAGAAGCACTACAGGTAGCCCTCGATCTATGACCACAGTAGGGCCCAAAATTTCCATTGCTAAGCAAGGCAGGTGTTAAGTGATTTTTTTCTCCCATTTTACAACCTTTTTGACCACGGTTGTTAAGTGTACCAGGTGGTGGTTAAGCGAATCTGGCTTCCCCATTGACTTTGCTTGTCAGAAGCAGGCTGGAAAGTTACAAATGGTGATCACATGACCCCAGGAAAGTGCAAGTGTCATACATACATGCCAGTTGCCAAGTGCCCAAATTTCGATCCTGAAAGTTCTGACACTTTCCTACCAAATTTAAAACCTTTGTTCTTACATTCTTACAAATAATCGCTTTATTAATTCTTGTGAAGTATTCTTTAGGTTTATTGAGACCGTATAGATCACTAGGATCATAGAAATAATCTGTCTTCCTTGTGGTGAAATACATTTAACTAGAAAGTGAATTCTGATTTCTATCTTTATTTTTCCTTAGTAATTCTTCCATTAGAATAGACATTTAAAGGGCTTTTTTCTTTGTATAATTGCAGGACTGATTTTTTTTTTTTAAAAAAAATAACACTTTGTCACTATCCCTAGTCCATCTGTCAGCGGAGTCCATGGAATCGCAGTGTCTTTAATCCTTCGTCCAGCCTGGGGAGATGATGGTCCAGCCAGCAACAGTTGAAGAAACCACATGAGTTCCAGGCATCGTGTGCAATTCCGTCCCAAGCTGTTACGCAGTCTAACGAGAGACAAATCATATGTTAAAAAGCAGCATCAAACATACACTCGAGAGAGGGAAAAAGCCAGTTTTGCAGAAACTCAAGCATCTTAGTCCAACCCTCCACACCACCAACTGCTGCAGCAACATACTAAAACTGACCACAGTTGGACCACAACACCACAGTGTGACCACAGCTCCATCTTCAAAAACCAAAGGTGGAAGTTCGATAGCAGAAAAATCCATTCTTGAAGTGAGGAGGATGGACCGAGTAGCTAAACACTAATATCAGGATTTATTGTACTTTAAGATCAGAATAGTAGAACAGAGCAAATACAACATTTATGTGTAATAATTGAAAGTCGTAGATGAAACAAAACAAAGGGACGTTCCTTGGGAAAGAATGTTAGTGCTTTTCATCCTTCCTCGGGGGGGGGAGGAAGTTATAGTTCTTCTACAACTAGGTCACCTGAATGGGGAAGAATGTGAGACAAATGAAGGAAAGAAGGTGGCAAATGGAAAGGAAGCCTATGTCTATTAACAAAATGAGAACACCTGAAGGCCGAATTTGTGGAAACGCCTGCTGGGCTTCAATGAGCTGGAAGAGACAGAATTCCATCGTACCGTTGCCAAAGTGTCTTGCAGAGTCATTCCCCGTCTTCACTTGGCCCATCAACACAAGTATTAGCAACAGGACATCCAGTCCAGGAATTCCCTAGTCCACTGTCAAGTGGAACAAGAGGAAAAAGAAACCCTGCCTTCCTGCCCTTTTCTCCCAAGAGAGAGGGGTTATATGAGGACGGGATTGCCAAGAGGAGTGGGGGACACAAAGTTTACAATCTTATTTTAAGTTTGCTGCGTACATTGATCCTAGGAGGATGGCTCTCACAGTAGAGAAGCTGACTCCAAGCAGCAGAGGAATACCACCAGCTATATCCCTGTCGAATTCAAGCAAAAAAGAAACATTTGCTAAGAATTTCTATTCTCTGGAATCTCATGGCCAAAATATGCAATTTAGGCTACTTTCTTCTCTAGGCCTCTGGAGCCATCCTCTCTATGGCTACTCCCAGCTACTCCTCCAGCAACTTCTCTCCCTGAAATGAAAGACATAGATGATGACGTTTTCCCAGCCATTCCCATACCAGAAAGGAACTTCCAGAAATGTTGCTGAAGGTGCTACTTCTGAAACATGTCCTATTCCCTCTTCTGTTTCTATGGAGGACATCCACATGGACCCAAAGATGTTCAGGAGCTGCGACTCAACGTATGGGTCCATGGCTGGAGGAACCTTGCTGGGAGATCAAAGGAAAGAAGAGACATCAGTGCCCACCTTAGTGAACAGCCCTGGGGTTCATTTTTCCCAAGAGAATAGCAGGCAAAAGAAAGGAAAGGCTGACCTGATGTCATAAACCGCAAGCATTGCAGCTAGTCCTGCCGTGAAGCTGCTGAAACGGTTGTCCTCCATCAGAGCCTGGCAGGAATCAAGAGTGGAGAGAAGTAGAGAAGGGAAAGTCAGCCATGATGCTCCAGCCCAGCCCTTCCCATTTCTCCCAGCCCCTTTTGACCTGTTCTTCTGCTACAGCTTCCCTCTCAGTACAAAGGAGGGTTAGCCCCAGGTTAAGGACCCTTTGTACAGGATACATTTTGACCGTCCAGGGGAAGCTTGTCTCCCCTCCCTCTACTGCTCCTGTCTCCCTGTCTTGCTTTGCTTGTCTCCAATGGCCACCTGCCTTCCTCTGACCTACCAAGACAGCCAGGCTGTAGAGGTCCTTGTTTCTTGGCTCTGGGACTGCCATTTGCCCACTCCCCTTCAGCCAAAACAGAGTGGCAATGGAAGAGAGGCCCCGAACGATACTGCGCTCCTGTTGCAAGAGAAAAGAGTCAGGCTGTAAGTTGGGGAGGCTGTTGGGCAACTTAGTCCCAGAGTCCCCCGTGTTCTCCCTTTCAGAAGGGAAGTTGAAACCCTGGTTGGCCTGTCTTCCTCACCCTATTTATGGACCTCTTTGCATAAACTCTGGCTCCTCCATTGGTCCCTTATATGGCAGGCAGCCTTGCGAGGAGCACTCTCTTCAATTTTGATCCCCCTTTTCGTGAAGAGAATCTTCTTCCCAACCGTGTTGTTTCTGGGGAAATCTGGGAAAGGAGAGGCAGGTGTTGGGATCCTCACCAAATTTGTAGGTCTGCCCCAGAAGAATAGAGCCAAATGGAAGCAGAAGAATTTGTGTGGAATCAGGATAGACGCAGGAGCTGTAGGGTGAGGGACACTTAGTGGGTCAGGAACAGCCTGGCCTCTGAGCCGTCCCTCTGTGCAGCCTTGTATCTGCAAAGGTGCAGATGTATTTCCTGTACTGGTAGACCTCAACTTATGGACCATCATTGAGCTCAAAATTTACCTTCATTAATGAAATCATCCTGACTTTCATCCATCCCAATGTCCACCTGAAATTGTCAAAACGCCTGCTGGACTTCACTGAGCTGGAAGAGACAGAAAGAATTCCATCGTACCGTTGCCAAAGTGTCTTGCAGAGTCATTCCCCTTCTTCCCTTGGCCCATCGACACAAGTATTAGGAGCAAGACATCCAGTCCAGGGATTCCCTAGTCCACTGTCAAGTGGAACAAGAGGAAAAAGAAATCCTGCCTTCCTGTCCTTTTCTCCCAAGAGAGAGGGGTTATATGAGGACAAGATTGCCAAACTTATTTTAAGTTTGCTGTGTACATTGATCCTAGGAGGATGGCTCTCGCAGTAGAGAAGCTGACTCCAAGCAGCAGAGAAATATCACCAGCCATGTCCCTCAAAGTGCTGTCGATTTCAAGCAAAAAAGAAACATTTGCTAAGAATTTATGTTCTTTGGAATCTCATGGCCAAAATACGCAATTTAGGCTACTTTCTTCTCTAGGCCTCTGGAGCCATCCTCTCTATGGCTGCTCCCAGCTTCTTAAATCCCAGCCTCTTTGGAAGGAGGAAGCTTTGGGGTGGCATTTCAAGCAGAGGACCCTATAAACCCACGTTTTGTCTCTCATCTCCAATTCTGGCCATGGAGCATTACAGTCAGAGGCCTCTTTGTGAAAAGGTCCCTGCAAGAAGGGAAACAGCTCTTGTGACAAGCCAAATTCCCCTGCTACTTGATGCCTGTCCTGAAGAACAATCCCCCACTTCAATTGTTCCCACTGGAACATTTCACTGGAGTTCTAATACATGATTTGGTGAATGTTTGCATGGGCCCATTCTTCCTTCAAGGTCCCTTGGGACATCGATGCCCTTATCTTCAAAATAAAAATTAAATGCTCCGGCTTTGGAGACTGCTGCAGAAGGCCTTGGAGCATGAAGCCAAAGGCCTCCTCCAGCAACTACTTCTCTCCCTGAAATGAAGGACAGAGATGATGACGTGTGGAACGTTTTCCCAGCTGTTCCAGTACCAGAAAGGAACTCCCAGAAATGTTGCTGAAGGTGGTACCTCTGAGATATTCTCCTCTCCGTTTTTCATGGAGGACATCCACACGGACCCAAAGATCTTCAGGAGGCGAGACTCAACCTTTGGGTCCATGGCTGGGGGAACCTTGCTGTGAGATCAAAGGAAAGAAGAGACATCAGTGCCCATCTTAGTGAACAGCCCTGGGGTTCATTTTTCCCGAGAGAATAGGCAAAAGAAAGAAAAGGCTGACTTGATGTCATAGACCGCAAGCATTGCAGCTAGTCCTGCCGTGAAGCTGCTTAAATTGTTGTCCTCCATCAGAGCCTGGCAGGAATCAAGAGTGAAGAGAAGTAGAGAAGGGAAAGTCAGCCATGATGCTCCAGCCCAGCCCTTCCTATTTCTCCCAGCCCGTTTTGACCTGTTCTTTTCTCTCTGGCTACTCCCAGCTTCTTAAATCCCAGCCTCTTTGGAAGGAGG
>NW_015388041.1:120506-123722 GCF_001527695.2 Protobothrops mucrosquamatus
GTTCCCCCCAGATGAAGAAAAGCCTCCAAAATCAGACCCCTCTTTGCAGGCCCAGTTTCCTTTTGGGGAAGAGCCCAGCAGCCCTTCTGAAGACCTTCTTACATGCTGAAAGCCATCTTCACTCAGATCACTGACAGTAAGTGACAGTTGAGCTGGATGGATGACATCACCCAGCCAGTAGAATCCTCATGGATATGATAACGACAGGCCTTCTTTGGGATCTTTTCAAAGCTCACCTCCAGTACCAGAAAGGAACTCCCAGAAATGGTGCTGAAGGTAGTACCTCTGAGATATTCTCCTCTCTGTTTTTCATGGAGGACATCCACATGGACCCAAAGATCTTCAGGAGCTGCGACTCAACGTATGGGTCCATGGCTGGAGGAACCTTGCTGGGAGATCAAAGGAAAGAAGAGACATCAGTGCCCATCTTAGTGAACAGCCCTGGGGTTCATTTTTTCCTGAGGGAATAGCAGGCCAAAGAAAGAAAAGACTGACCTGATGTCATAGACCGCAAGCATTGCAGCTAGTCCTGCCGTGAAGCTGCTGAAACGGTTGTCCTCCATCAGAGCCTGGCAGGAATCAAGAGTGGAGAGAAGCAGAGAAGGGAAAGTCAGCCATGATGCTCCATCCCAGCCCTTCCTATTTCTCCCAGCCCCTTTTGACCTGTTCTTCTGCTACAGCTTCCCTCTCAGTACAAAGGAGGGTTAGGCCCAGGTTAAGGACCCTTTGCACAGGATACATTTTGACCGTCCAGGGGAAGCTTGTCTCCTGCTCCTGTCTCCCTGTCCTGCTTTGCTTGCCTCCAATGGCCCCCTGCCTCCCTCTGACCTACCAAGACAGCCAGGCTGTAGAGGTCTTTGTTTCTTGGCTCTGGGACTGCCATTTGCCCACTCCGCTTCAGCTGAAAGAGAGTGGCGATGGAAGAGAGGCCTTCAACAATACTGCGCTCCTGTTGCAAGAGAAAAGAGTCAGGCTGTAAGTTGGGGAGGCTGTTGGGTTACTTGCCCCCAGGGTCCCCCGTGTTCTCCCTTTCAGAAGGGAAGGTTGAAACCCTGGTTGGCCTGCCTTTCTCACCCTATTTATGGACCTCTTTGCATAAACTCTGGCTCCTCCGTTGGTCCCTCCTATGGCAGGCAGCCTTGCGAGGAGCATTCTCTTCAATTTTGATGCCCTTTTTCGTGAAGAGAATCTTCTTTCCAATTGTGTTGTTTCTAGGGAAATCTTGGAAAGGAGAGGCAGGTGTTGGGATCCTCACCAAATTTGTAGGTCTGCCCCAGAAGAATAGAGCCAAATGGAAGCAGAAGAACTTGTGTGGAATCAGGAGAGACGCAGGAGCTGTAGGACGAGGGACACTTAGTGGGTCAGGAACAGCCTGGCCTCTTGAGCCGTCCCTCTGTGCAGCCTTGTATCTGCAAAGGTGCAGGTGTATTTCCTGTACCGGTAGACCTCAACTTATGGACCATCATTGAGCTCAAAATTTACCTTCATTAATGAAATCATCCTGACTTTCATCCATCCCAATGTCCACCTGAAATTGTCGAAACGCCTGCTGGACTTCACTGAGCTGGAAGAGACAGAAAGAATTCCATCATACCGTTGCCAAAGTGTCTTGCAGAGTCATTCCCCTTCTTCCCTTGGCCCATCGACACAGGAGCAAGACATCCAGTCCAGGGATTCCCTAGTCCACTGTCAAGTGGAACAAGAGGAAAAAGAAATCCTGCCTTCCTGCCCTTTTCTCCCAAGAGAAAAGGTTACATGAGGACAGGATTGTCAAAAGCAGTGGGGGACTCAAAGTTTACAATCTTATTTTGCTATTAAGTCACCCACCTGAGAGTTATTATGACAGCTTTCTTGCCAGTTGTTTTCCTGGCTGTGTCCCTTTGGTCCACATCATGGCAGAGGTGCCACCATTCTTTCTTGTTTGGATGAAGACATCCTCCTTTTTCTTCTGGCCAGCAAAGTTCAAGTACAAGAGAAAGATGAAAAGAATATTCCTGCCCATCTGTGTCCTTCCCCTAGACAGGGAGGCGTTATCTTATGATCAGCAATTACTTTCCACCTCTTCCTCTTCGGTCCAATTGATTTTATACCAAGGTGCATTCTGCAACATATGAAACTCTAAATCCAGTTCCAGAAGAAATTTAGGCTACTTTCTTCTCTAGGCCTCTGGAGCCATCCTCTCTCTGGCTACTCCCAGCTTCTTAAATCCCAGCCTCTTTGGAAGGAGGAAGCTTTGGGGTGGCATTTCAAGCAAAGGATCCTATAAACCCACTTTTTGTCTCTCATCTGCAATTCATCGTACTGTTGCCAAAGTGCCTTGCAGAGTCGTTTCCCACCTTCCCTGGGCCCATCGACACAATTATTAGCAGCGAGACATCCAGTCCAGGGATTCCCTAGTCCACTATCAAGTGGAACAAAAGGGGGGGGGGAATCCTGCATCCCTGCCCTTTTCAACGAAGAGAGAGGTTATTTGAGGATGGGGTTTACAATCTTATTTTCAGTTTGCTACATACGTTGTTCCTTCTTACGAACAGAACCTCCTTCGTGGTCCTGTCCTTTGTGGAGAAATCTGGGAAAGGAGAGGCAGATGCTCAGCAAAGTTTTAGGTTTCCCCCCAGATGAAGAAAAGCCTCCAAAATCAGACCCCTCTTTGCAGGCCCAGTTTCCTTTTGGGGAAGAGCCCAGCAGCCCTTCTGAAGAGCTACTTACACGCTGAAAGCCATCTTCACTCAGATCACTGACAGTAAGTGACAGTTGAGCTGGATGGATGACATCACTCAGCCGGTAGAATCCCCAAGGATATGATTACGACAGGCCTTCTTTGCGATCCTTTCAAAACTCACCTCCTCCATCTTTTTTACACACACCAATGCCAGACCAAGGTCTCTAGGAAGCTACCAACAAAGCGCCAAAGCTGCCTATTTCTCATCTTTTGGCACAGAAGGCATGGCTCTTTTGTTGTAGACTGCCTCTTCATGTGGAAGCTCCACTAAGCTAGCTGACTGAGCAAGACTCTTTGATGCAGCCCTTGGTCAGCTTCCAGTCCTATTCCCTTTGCGTTGCCATTCTGGGTCTGGTCTTTAAGATTTTTCTATCTAAGCTGAGCTCCTTGTGTTATTTCTGCTTAGGTGTAGACACCTCATTCTTCATGCCAAAGTATTGTTAGACAGTGCTGTGTTTAATGTCAGAGAAAGAGGAGAGAAATTATCTGCCCTG
>NW_015388041.1:124671-128621 GCF_001527695.2 Protobothrops mucrosquamatus
TTCATTTCTCCCTAGCAAGTACAATCCAGAGTTTGAGAAGCTCCGCTTTAGAGTTTTTGGGTTTAATATAATCCCCACAAAGGTTTGGCGTATTTTTATTTCTGTTAGTCTCTTAATAGTCCAGCGAGCTTATCTTTTGCCACTAACATATCCTTGATCTGGCAAGATCCAGCTTTGAAGTTAATTTTGTTTCTGCACTAAAATCTTGAGCTAATATGAGGTTGAAACTTGTGACTGTTCTCAAGTTCAGTTTGGATGTGAGCAGATGTCTTGCCTTTGTGGGAACTGGGAGGCTCTTTGCTGGTTTTTTATGTTTTTTATGGCTATAATGGTTTTTATTATTATTTTTGTGCGCTCTGCTGCCTTCAAGTCACCAGAGAGAAGCAACGGAAGAAACAGCTCATCAACACAGAGACAGAGATGAATTAATGCTGGGTACTGCAAGGTTTCCTTTTTGTAGTTTTCCAACATGGAGGGAATGATATGCCCCAGATCTGCTGCTGCTATAATTGAAAAAAAAATGGAACTCCCCTTCCTCAGTGTTTCTGAGGTCTCCTGTATATGTATGTTCTTCCTATTAATTCTTAACTGTTAAAACTTTGGAATAAAAAAAAAAATTAACTTTTCTTTGCCATATTTTATTTGGTATTTCTACTGGGAGAGTTTGAAATAAAACCTTTAATTTTGAAAGGGCCATTGTCTTAACTGCCACAATTCAACCCAGAAATTTTAAATATTTTGTATCCCACTTTTTCCATTTTTTAATTAGTTTTTTGAAATTGTTATTAAATAGTTGGTTGATTTTTGTAAAAAGAAAATTATTTCCCAGGTATTTGAAGGATATCCTTTATACTTCCTGAGATTGGGAATTGCTCAGAATCATTATTGGTAATTTGAATCTGGGCCTTGGTAATATTCTCCATTTGATGTACCCTGTTGGGGAAGAAGCAACCAGCCTTGAAACCTTTGTTCTTAGCATTACTACAAAACCAACTTACCATCATGGAAACACCGTCACAGTCTGTCTCTCTTTTGTTGCCCATGATTCCCATTAATTTCCTTCCTCCCCTCTTTCCCCTCTCATCCCATTTAGTCCGATTGAGAGCCAGGTTCACAGAGGATGGATACGATCCTCTATCTGCTCCGGTTTAGGGGACTGCTACATTCATTTCAGCACCCTCTTTCCCAACTTGCATTGCCTTTGCATTAACCGCCTGCAATACTTTGCCATTCTCTATTTTCCTTTACCTATTTCCTGGTTAATACAAACCAAGGGTCCCCAAGCCCTGGACTGAACCCCGCTACTGGGCCGGCCCACTGCTTGCATGGGCCAGTTCCCTTCTCCCCCTTCCTGCTGGGCCACCAAGCCATAAAGGTTGGGGACCGCTGATGCAAACTATATCAAACAACACCCAATGTATTATTCCCATAAATAAAAGGATCCCTTTGTCAAATCTTCTAAAGCTATACTGTTATCAAACTTAATTAAAACAAACATACCATCCTCAAAACTGGTTCTTCATTAATTCTTAGAAAGCATTCCTTCCCGTTTATTGAGACCTTATCACTGGGGTCATAGAAATAATCTCTCTTCCTTGTGATAAAATGCAATTAACTAGAAAGCGAACCCTGATTTATATCATTATTTTTTTTAGTAATCCTTCCATTAAATATTTAAAGGTCTTTTTCCTTTGTATGATGATGGCAAGACTGATTTTTTTTAAAAAAAAAAATAATATCACCACAGCAATTTTTCTTTAGTCCATGAAGCTTGTTCTACCTGACTGTTTACAAACTTCAGTCCAGTTTTCCTCAACGTTTTTGGGAACAGAAGATGCCCTGGAATTGATCCAATGCAGAATTATTATTTTTTTGCAGAACAAGAGACTTTAATTGTAAGTTTATGACTGGAGATCAGACACCCAAACAAACACAGATTTAAAGAAAAAGAAATATAGAAAGGAGCACAGGTTCTTTTGAGAAACAAGTGAAGAAATAGCATCCAAAGTTTGTTTATTCATTCAAGTTGTGTAGCTGTCAGTCTCAAAAAATGACACAAACAGCAAACAACCCTAAAGTCATTTAAACCGAGAACGGAACACAAAAAGAGAAACCAACATATATAGCAGCTGAGAGATATTCCAATCTAAAGGTTCACATAATCACAAAATGGTTGCTTCACACACTCAGAACCCAGGCACATCGCCAGCACTTCAAGGTCTTCCAAAAGGCCAACCAAATTGGTGTCACCCTGCTTTGAGGGGGGAGGATGATCCAGAAAAGGAGGCTCTAGGCACCCCATCCAGGCCCCTACAGCCTCCAGAAAGTGCAACAAGCCCCCAGGTCATCCTAGAGAGGAAACATGACTACATAAGCTAATTCTACCTTATTGTTAGACTACATGAAGAGAATGTTGCAAGCCTGAGAGTGCTAACTTCCTGTCTCCACTTCTAAATGTTTGGTCAACCAGGTTGCTTCCTGACCGGCGACTGGGGGGGGGGTCCCTGCCTCTCTTGTCTGATCGTTCCCTAGGCAGAATCTCTTCCTCTAGTTCACCAAGACCAGACATGTCAAACACAAGGCCCGGGGCCCAGATGCGGCCCGCGAAGTGGTTTCATGTGGCCCGCGAAGCCATCCTGGAAACAGTGAGGGAACAGCCCCCGCTGCCTTGGCCCTGGCCCAGGCCGGCCGGGAGACAATGTACAATTTTGTGGTGGCCATCTATGCTGAAACCCATTCAGTCTTAGCTCCATAAGCCCCCCCCCCCTGCATGGCCTGAGAGGAACAGTGAGGCTCCTCCAGTGGACCATGCCTTGGCACTTGCCCCAGTCCCACCCCCTTCTGCCAGAGACCCTCAGATCTATCCCACTCCTGCCCAGGCCCCCACAGGCATCCTTGACACGAACGATGTAGAGCTGGCCANTGATGCAGCCCTTGGTCAGCTTCCAGTCCTATTCCCTTTGCGTTGCCATTCTGGGTCTGGTCTTTAAGATTTTTCTATCTAAGCTGAGCTCCTTGTGTTATTTCTGCTTAGGTGTAGACACCTCATTCTTCATGCCAAAGTATTGTTAGACAGTGCTGTGTTTAATGTCAGAGAAAGAGGAGAGAAATTATCTGCCCTGGTTTCCAATTTCAGACATCATTTCTTCTACAGCAATGCAGGCAAGAAACAACAAAAAAAAAAGTGGAACAGATTCTCCCGAAGAAAAATACTATAGCGCTTAATGAAGCTGAATCCCAAATCCCAGGACCCTCTTTTAGAGAAGTTCCAATATTGAGGGATCCTGCTTTTTTTCAGAAAACCAAAGAATCAGACTATTCCATTTTACCCAAGAAGTCTAGACCTTCCAAGGTAGACTGAGCCTAAGTACTGAAGCTCTTCCGTTCACATCATGGCAGAGGTGCCACCATTCTTTCTTGTTTGGATGAAGAGACCCTCCTTTTTCTTCTGCCACCAAAGTTCAAGTTTAAGAGAAAGATAAAAAAAACATTCCTGCCCAACTATGTCCTTCCCCTAGACAGGGAGGCGTATCTTATGATCAGCAATTACTTTCCACCTTTTCCTCTTCGGTCCAACTGATTTTCAACACCAAAGGTGCATTCTGCAACACGTGAAACCCTAAACCCAGTTCCAGAAGAAATAATTTGCAGTGAAGAATCAGTTGTTCAGAAAGAAATGGAGTCGATTCTCATATCGACTGTTTTTTTTTAAGGGCAAAGCTTACACAGTTTGCACCTCCTCTTAAATTTGTTCATTTCTCCCTAGCAAGTACAATCCAGAGTTTGAGAAGCTCCGCTTTAGAGTTTTTGGGTTTAATATAATCCCCACAAAGGTTTGGCGTATTTTTATTTCTGTTAGTCTCTTAATAGTCCAGCGAGCTTATCTTTTGCCACTAACATATCCTTGATCTGGCAAGATCCAGCTTTGAAGTTAATTTTGTTTCTGCACT
>NW_015388041.1:129546-136452 GCF_001527695.2 Protobothrops mucrosquamatus
CATGGCCTGAGAGGAACAGTGAGGCTCCTCCAGTGGACCATGCCTTGGCACTTGCCCCAGTCCCACCCCCTTCTGCCAGAGACCCTCAGATCTATCCCACTCCTGCCCAGGCCCCCACAGGCATCCTTGACACGAACGATGTAGAGCTGGCCACACCCACCCAGTACCCCACACCCACTCCATCCACGCCCACCCAGCAGGCCGTACCCATCCTGGCCACACCCACCCGCCCCCCTGAGGGCAACCGCAATGCTGATGCGGCCCTGAATGAAATTGAGTTTGACACCCCTGACCAAGACCATCTACCCGTTCAATTAGAGAGCATTTCTCCCCATAAAGAGTGGCTAAATGTCTATGGAGATTCTCAGTCAACCAGGCATGATTGTCCCAAAGGTGTTTTTTTTCTAAGAGGCAACTGAACTTTCTTGTTTTTCTTCGAAGACGTTTCCCTTCTCATCCAGGAAGCTTCTTCAGCTCTGACTAGATTCCACTCCCCACCCTCTAATCAGAGCTGAAGAAGCTTCTGGGATGAGAAGCGAAACGTCTTCAAGGAAAAACAAGAAAGTCCAGGTGCCTCCTGAAAAAAAGCACCTTTGGGATAAAGAGCGGCTGTTTCCCTTCCTGCAGGCAACAGCTAGGGAAGGGGAGCATCTCTTCCCATGGTCCCTCAAGGTCATTCTCACATACCATTCCAGACTGGGACAAGATATCCACAGCATCATTCGGGAGCCCTGGTTTCATCAGTATTAATTAACAGCCACAAGTAATCCCAGAAGTCTGGCCATTAGGGCAGTTGTTAAGGTAGACGCCCAATGATCGCTTCGCTCAGCAACCCAAGTCTTTAAGCGACTGTGTCGGTCGTTAAGCAGGTGGAGCAAGAGAACGGCCTGCTGAAGGAGGACAGGAAGCTCTTGCTCTGGGTGTGGAAGAGAAGGCCTTCACTGGGTGAGCTGAAGGGGCTCCTACAGAAGAGTTCTCTGACACACCCAGGGAGTGAAAGGAGAAGCCAAATATGAATATTCCTGCATAAACCCAGTGCTTTTCCTTTCTCCCGGGGCCCTCCCCCTCTTGGTCCTTGGGTAAGTATCCAATGGGGTTCAATCTAGGTCAAGGCTTTTCAACCAGTGCTACGGGTACCACCTGTGGTACATTGGCACCTGGCAGGTGGTACGTGACCATCCTAGAAAAGTGGTAGCGAGGGAGGGGAATGATCTGAACCGGTGGCAGCACTGCACAAGCCTGAGCGAGAGACGGCTGGAGCTGCAGGGCTGTCAGGGCTCAGCGGAAGCGCCAGGATCAGCGCCAGTCTCCAGCTGGAGCTCGGCGCTGATCCTGGCGCTTCTGCTGAGCCCTGAAGAAGCACCAATCAGCTGGAATGTTGCAGCATCTCCAGGGTCTTGTGATTTACATTCAGATGCTTGGCAACTGATTCATATTTATGATGGCCACAGTGTCCCAGGGTCATGTGAAGTGACCAAAACCTGCTGCAACCACCCATCAGACGGGGGGAATAAAAACGAAACACCCCCCCACCCCACCCCTGCTGCCAATCCTCAACAGAAATGCTCACAACAATAAAAACTTCGGACAGGAGGAAGAGCGCCGCTGGGTGGGCAGGCAGGTGTCTTGCTTGGCTGTGGCTTGAGGGGCACTTTTTCAGTGCCATTGTAACTTTGAACAGTCATTAAGCGAACTGTTG
This sequence comes from Protobothrops mucrosquamatus, assembly GCF_001527695.2. Taxonomy (NCBI): domain Eukaryota; kingdom Metazoa; phylum Chordata; class Lepidosauria; order Squamata; family Viperidae; genus Protobothrops; species Protobothrops mucrosquamatus. Next base: position 131,246 of record NW_015388041.1, read on the forward strand.
TAAGTCGAGAACTACCTGTATTTCATCGCTTTTTCCCTTTTTTTTTTTTTTTGGTCATCACGTTTTTGACACCTTGCTAGGCGATTGGTGGTACTCGGATATTGCCATATCCTAAAAGTGGTACAATGGGTGAAAAGGTTGAAAAGCCCTGCCCTAGACAGAGAGACGTTGAGACCAAAAGAAACCCAACATCTAATCACAAAGGGAATCGAACTGAAAGCTGACCAGGAGTTGTATAAGGGAGTCTTGCTTAGTCAGCTAGCTCAGTGGAGCTTCCATATGAAGAGACAGTCTACAAGAAAAGAGCCATGCCGCCTGTGCCAAAAGATGAGAAATAAGCAGCTCTGGTGGTTTGTTAGTAGGGCTGGCATTGGTGTGTGTAGATAAGGTGGGGAAGGTGAGCTTTGATTGGATCCCAAGGGAGGCCAATCATCTCCTGGGGATTCTACTGGGTTGATGATGTCATCCATCCAGCTCAACTGCCACTTTCTTTGGGAGATCTGAGTGAAGATGGCTTTCAAGAGGTAAGGAGGTCTTCAGAAGGGCTGCTGGGCTCCGAATTAAGGAAAAAATTTAAAATTTAAAAACTCACGTGGTTGTGGAACCCATTCAGTCCTGTAAAACCAAACCAAGGTTAAAAGTGATGAGCTCAACCCAGAAGCATTATTTTTCCACTCTGCTTTCTTAAATCCAACGGATTCTGGGAAATAGGCTTCAGTTGTTCCCTTTCCTTTCCTTCCCTTCCTTTTTCTCTCTTCTAGGGCCTTCTTCAAGTTATTTTCCTGCTTCCGGAGGAAAACAAGGAAAGCGAGCAATCCAGGGGCCGAGGCTCCCAGTTCCCCAACCTGCCGACTGGAGGACAGCACCAAGGCTCCTGAGCAAAGACGAGTCCCTTTCGTTGTGGATGTGGAGCTCCAGAAAGAGGAGCGATGTGGTGAGTAGATGCTCAGGGATGGGCTGGGACCTTGAGAAGGAGAGGAAGCAGCTCTTTAGGAGGGGATTCCTCCATGTAGGGATAGACAGGTGGTCCTTGACTTACAACAGTTCATGGAGTGACCGTTTCAAGGTATAATAGCACTGAAAAAAATGGCATGATCATTTTTCACACTTACAACCGCTGCAGCCATCCCACAGTCACACGATCAAATTCAGATACTGACTCATAATTATGACGGTTGTAGTATCCCAGGGACTTGTGATCACCGTTTGCGACCTTCTGACAACAAAAATCAATGGGGAAGGAATGATTCAATTAACAACTGTGGCAAGGAAGGTAATAAGATGGGACAAAAGTCAATTAACAACTGCCTCATAAAGAGAATCGGGTCACAAGGGGAAGAACGCTGGAAAGATGAGCCTGGTTTTGGAGGGTTTTCTTCGTCTGGGGGAGACCTAAAACTTTGCTGAGCACCTGCCTCTCCATTCCCAGATCTCCCCAGGAACGAGACAACACAAAAGAAGAACAAGAAAATTCTCTTCAAGAAAACGGACATCAGAAAAGAAGAGAATATACCACGCCAGGCTTCTTGCTGCAGAAGAGACCGATGGAGGAGCCAGAAGATATGGGAAGAGGTCCATGAGAGGATGCAGAAGACAGACCAACCAGTAGGTACCCCTGGGAATCAGAGGGTCCCATAGCTCAGCCTTTCTCCCAGGTGGGAATCCCAGTCTCAGTGAGATTCAAAGATTTCCTCAGGATGGAGAGAGACTCAGAAGGGTTTCAATCTTCCCTTCTGAAAGGGAGAACATGGGGGACCCTGGGACTAAGTTGCCCAACAGCCTCCCCAACTTACAGCCTGACCCTTCTCTCTTGCAGCAGGAGCGTAGTATTGTTCGGGGCCTCTCTTCCATTGCCACTCTCTTTCAGCTGAAGCGGAGTGGGCAAATGGCAGTCCCAGAGCCAAGAAACAAAGACCTCTACAGCCTGGCTGTCTTGGTAGGTCAGAGGGAGGCAGGGGGACATTGGAGGCAAGCAAAGCAGGACAGGGAGACAGGAGCAGTAGAGGGAGGGGAGACAAGCTTCCCCTGGACGGTCAAAATGTATTCTGTGCAAAGGGTCCTTAACCTGGGGCAAACCCTCCTTTGTACTGAGAGGGAAGCTGTAGCAGAAGAACAGGTCAAAGGGGGCTGGGAGAAATAGGAAGGGCTGGGCTGGAGCATCATGGCTGACTTTCCCTTCTCTGCTTCTCTCCACTCTTGATTCCTGCCAGGCTCTGATGGAGGACAACCAGAAAAGCAGCTTCACGGCAGGACTAGCTGCAATGCTTGCCGTTTATGATATCAGGTCAGCCTTTCCTTTCTTTTGCCTGCTATTCTCTCAGGAAAAATGAACCCCAGGGCTGTTCACTAAGATGGGCACTGATGTCTCTTCTTTCCTTTGATCTCACAGCAAGGTTCCTCCAGCCATGGACCCAAAAGTTGAGTCTCGCCTCCTGAAGATCTTTGGGTCCGTGTGGATGTCCTCCATGAAAAATGGAGAGAATATATCAGAGGTACCACCTTCAGCAACATTTCTGAGAGTTCCTTTCTGGTACTGGAACAGCTGGGAAAACTTTTCACACATCGTCATCATCTCTGTCTTTCATTTCAGGAAGAGAAGAAGCTGCTGGAAGACACCTTTGGCCTCCTGCTCCGAGGTCTTCTGCAACAAGCGGCCAAAACGGAGCACTTCATTTTTATTTTGAAGGTAAGGGCATCCATGTCCCAGGGAAGCTTGAAGGAAAATTGGGCCCTTGGAAACATTCACCAAATCAGGTGTTAGACCTCCAGTGAAATCGTCCACTGGGAACAATCTTGAGGAGAGGCATCAAGGAGGATGGGAATCTGGCTTCCCACAAGGGCTGTTTTCCAACATTCAGGGACCTCTTCTCAAAGAAGCCTCTTTACCTCTAATGCTCCATGGCCAGAATTGAAGATGAGAGACAAAACGTGTTTATGGGGTCCTTTGCTGGAAATGCCATCCCAACCTTCCACCTTACAAAGAGGCTGGAATTTAAGAAGCTGGGAGTAGCCATAGAGGGAGAGGGAGGCTTTAAAGGCCTGAAGAATGTACCCTAAATTACACAGGTGTGTTTGCCAATGAGATTCCCGAGAATAGTAAACAAAGGTAATGTTTTTGCTCCCATTCCACAGCACTTTGAGAAACACGGCCGGCAATGCTTCTCGTCTGCCTGGAGTCAGCTACTCTATTGTGGAATCCATCAAAGAAAGATTAACGTATGTGGAAACATCAAAATAAGATTGCAAATTTTGGGTCCTCCACTATTTTTGGGACCCCATCCTCATATGACCCCTCTCTCTTGGGAGGAAATGGCAGGGGGGCAAGGGGTTCTTTTTCTTTTGCTTCCACTTTATGGCAGACTAGGGAATCCCTGGACAGGGTGTTTTACTGCTGATGTTTGTATTGATGGGCCCAACTGAACATGGGGGACGACTCAGCAAGACACTTTGGCAACAGTATGATGGACTTCTTTCTTTCTCTTCCAGCTCACTGAAGCCCAGAGGGCATTTCCACACTTTCCAGTGAAAATTGTGCAGGCTGGATATCAGGACGGATTCATCAATGAAGGTAACTTTCTTTTGGAACATTAAGGTGTGAGTGTGTGTGTGTGTGTGTGTGTGTGTGTGTGTTTGAAGGTATCAGCACATGAAAGGAAGGACAATAGCCCCACCCTTGTATCCAAAATGGGGTATAAGTACTGCTCAACTTTCAACTGGTCACATAACTGTTGAAAGTTAAGACACAGCGGAAAGTCAAGTTAAGCAGTCCTGTGATCGCATTTTGGGCGCTGGGCAATTGGTCCACACTTAAGAGCAGTTGCAGCCTATTGTGGTTATGTGATCATGTTTTGCAATGTTTTTTGTTGTTTTGCTTTCTGGACAAAAAAGATGACAAAACTGATCTTTGAATAATCTGGATTTGGATTCATGACCACATTATTTGCTTTAAGACCATGGGATTCTCTTACCAACTATTATAAAATTGATCGTATAATTGGCCAAAATTCTGGACTCAATTATTGTCATAATTTGAGGACTACTCTTATCTGGTTTCCAGATGCTTAAATTTCAGCATCTCTGTATCCTTCAGGTGTTCTCATTGTGCTGATAGGCAGACGCTTCCCTTCCATTTGTCACCTTTCTTCCTTCCTTCGTCTCACCTTTTGTCCCCATGCAGGAGACCTAACAATAGAGGAGCTCTGACGTCTTCACCCCCTGCCGCCCTTGGACACTGAAGGATGGATGGAAAGGAGCTCCACTCTATCTCAAGGAAAGTCCCTTCGTTTCTCCCATCTAGTATCAATTATTACACCTTATTGTTATATTTGCTCTGTTCTACTGTTCTGAACTTAGAATACAGTAAATTCTGATATTTCTGCTTTTAGGTTCTTGGACCGCCTCATCCCTTCAAGAATGGATCGTTCAGCTACTGAAGGCCACCACTGATTTTGGAAGATCGCGAGGAGGCTACTCGTGTTGTGGAGCAGATACAAACTTTAGTCAGTTTTTGTGTGCTGCAGCAGGTTTGTGATGTGGAGGGTTGGACTAAGAAACTATTCACTTTCTGCAAATGTGGGCTTTTCCTCTCTCGAGTATAGGAGTCATGTTGTTTCTTGCAATGTGGTTTTTCCGTTTTCTTAGGACGTTGGGACAGCAATCAACATTGCACCTGGAACTCACCTCCTTCCTTCGACTGTTGCCAACTGGGCCATCCTCTCTCCAGGCTGGAGGAACCATTAAAGACCCTGCGATTCCACAGGCCCCACTGACGGATGGACTAAGAGATTTCATAGGGAAACGTCAGGCCCTCCAGCTAATGTTTCTTGCATCTAACTGACGTTTATATGTCCCCATTTAGATGGCACCGATTTAAGAGAAACACGAGATAAAGAAAACAGAAATTCAGCAAAAAAGGCTACATGAACAGCATCTTGCAAGTCTTAAACTACAAACTTCCTACTGCTACTTTTTACTACTGGACTACTGGATCCATTACAGCAGCTGCTTGCTACGTTTCTTTTTCCAACCTTTAAGTTATTGGGGGCTCCTCCTGACACATTCCATTACCCTAATTCAGTTACAATAGTATGTCTGTTTCCAGCACAATTCTTCATTTGAGACATATATTCTTCTAATGCAGCTCTGTGCAGTATGAGGAATGTGATGAGTCAAGTACTTCTATTTTTTTATCAAAATCTAATATGGAG
>NW_015388041.1:138061-140856 GCF_001527695.2 Protobothrops mucrosquamatus
AGTATAAATCTTAAAAAGGAAGTTTACAAACTGACAGTATTTGCTGATGAGCTAGTTATCCAGAAAAAACTCTATAGAATATTTCATAAAGAAACTAAAGGACTTTGGAGCTTTAATGGGCTATAAAATAAACAGAAAAGATCCATGTTTGTTAAGAATATGGCTTCTCAGAACTATGAAATACTAAATAAAAAGTCAGCTTTTAAGTTGGAGAAAAAGCTGGAATACCTGGGTTTACATAGACAACAAAATTCTGAACTTTTTCAAAATAACTTTGAGCCTTTTTGTCACAAAAGTAAAAAAGACTTATTAGGATGATATAAATTGCAAATAACTTATTGGTGTGATGACCCAGGGCCCCGCACGGAGGCAAAGCAGTCGGCTGGCAAGAGAAACAGTCCTTTAATAACTGCCAATGTTCCCCAAAAGCTCCCACATATGCTGGCAAGCCTTCAACCAAAGCACACATACAAGTTCCTTTCAGCTGCCTCTGGCTGAAGGCAATTTCAATACAGCCGGAGAAGTATACAATGTCCTCAAGGCCAGACAGATAACAAGAAAACAAAACAAAAACTTAGTGAGTCCTTTTAAATCTCAGCTTCCGTGCAGTCTGCAAGGAGAGACTCAGAAATGCAGTCTGTGGTCGTAAAGCAGGAAAACAGCCAGTCCGGTATTCAAGGTGTCCAGGTTAAACAAAGACAAGAGTACAATTCACAACTGTCCCAAGATACCACGTTTGTTCCTGGCAAATGCCCCGCCCTACAGTGTCTCCTTAAATCTTAATCCCCAGGTGTGCCTTGTGGAATAGGGCGGGCCGCTCTCCACCCGAGCAATTGTGCCTGCATACTTTGTTCTCTCCTCCTCTCTGCTCTCCTTGCTCTAGGATCAGGCGGGGGGGGGGGACTTGCTCCTCACCTGAACTCTGCCTCCCCTGTTCCAAACCTGAAGGGCCCTGGCCTGCCTCAGCCTGCTCTTCCCCACAGTCCCCTAAGCCACAGACACCTCATCCCGGGCCTCAACTGGGTCCTGCGCCCCCTCGGATTCAGGCTCGGATGGAGGCATGACAATTGGGTAGAATCTCTGTAATTAACATGAATGTCCTACCAAAGATGCCTTTTGTGTTTCAGACTCTTTTACTGTACCTGATGCTCCATTTAAACAATGTCAGACAGACATCTCTAAGGTTTATATGGCAAGGGGGGAAAAAACCAAGAATTAGGTATCAATTATTGCAAAATGCTAACGAAAGAGAAGGTTTGGGGTTACCAGCTTTGAAACTGTATGTTGCTGCCTGTTATTTGGTCTGGCTAAAAGAGTGGGTGTCTCTCTAAAATAAGAGGAGAGTTGAGCTGTAGTGCCATGAATTAAGATTTGGGTGGCACGCCAATTTATGCTACGAAAAGGTTGAAGGAAATGTTGATTTCAACAACCATTTTGTTAGAGGTACCATCCTGAGAGTTTGAAATAAATATCAAATAAGGTTCTCTGCAAACATACCCCTTTGGTGTCATCCCATGAAGCTTTGTGTTGTTTTTGGGAAAAGAATTGGTGGTGAGGCTAGACCAGTGGACCTATGGTCAAATAATATTTTTCAGTTATGGTAACCCCATCCTCAAATCTAAAGAAGAATTGGAATTAGAAGGAAGTGTTGGCCATTGATTTACATATTTACAGTTGAAGGAAATAATTAGATTTTTAAAAATCTATGGATTTGATTTTGTAAAAGATGAATCGCTAATTCTGTTGTGTGGTGGTGATTGACTTATTATTGCAAAGGTTTATAAATTGCTATTGAATTTGGAGAATGAATTTGTAAAGCATTGTATGATTCAGTGGGCAAAGAATTAAATGCAGTGGGCAAAGAATTAAATGCTTCAACAATGGAACACATATGGACAAAAGTTTTAAAATTTAAATTATAGCTTAAAAGAAAATTTTTACAAGATGATATACTACTGGTATGTAACACAGGACAAATTGTCAAGAATGTATAATGGCATTCAAATTAATTTTGGAAATGTAAATGTAAAGAATTTTTTTTTTACCATTTATGCTGGACATGACACAAAGAAATGAAGTGTTGTAGGATTCATTTCTTTGTTTATATATATAAATGTTTTATTGAGTTTTATAAGGGTGGGGAAGGGATAAAGTCGCTATGGATATTGGATAGGGTTAGGGGATAGGATTGGGATAAGGGTAGGGATAGGTACAGTAATGGGGTTGCCCCCAACAAAAATTCAATGCTTTAGCAAGCAGACTATTGTCTGGGTACAAATATGAAATAACAGTAGTTAATATAATACTAAACAGTTATAATCATAATAATAACAATACTCATGAAAGTAAAGCTTAGTTAATAAGCATCATTCATCCTGTTAAATTTCACCATCCTGTCTCGCTCTATCGTGTCGCTAACCATTGATAGAATTTTTCCCATGTTTTGAAATAAACTGAATCTTCTTTCTCTTTAATCTCTAAAGTTAATCTATCCATTTCTGCACATTCTAGGATTTTCATAATTATAATCTGGTCAAGTGGTAGATTTTCATTTTTCCAGAATTGGGCAAATACTATTCTCGCAGCTGTCAATACCTGTAATATTAAATATTCATTCTCTTTTCCATAATTAAGTCCTAATATTCCTAACAAAAACAATTCTGGCTTAAATTCTATCTGTATTTTAGTCATTTTTTCCAGCCATGAGTGAATCTTAAACCAACATTTCTTTGCATTAGGACATGTCCACAAGGCGTGATAATAAGTACCTGGTTTCTGTTTACATTTCCAACAAA
>NW_015388042.1:0-1684 GCF_001527695.2 Protobothrops mucrosquamatus
CTCCATAATGACTTAAATTCAGTATTAAAACTGCTTGCTGAAATCCGCACAGTTGCTTCTCTTGCCAGAACCCAACTAATTAAACATCAATAGATGCAGAAAAGAATAAAACATGTCTTTAAGCCACATTTCACTTTAAAAAGCAGGCAAATATTGACAAATCTCTCCAAACTGTTTGATCTGCTTTCACAATGAAGTGATTTCTGCAGGATGACTTGTTCTGCGTTTAGACCTTACTAAGCAAATTTTATAGGTTTAGTTGATCTGCTCAACCATAGCAAAGCTCTGTTCCTCATTAGAAGAAAGTAAGACAAATCTTCCAGAAGGGCTTTGTAAAATTAATGAGAAAGAGCTAGCTGGTCTGACTTTGAAAAGGATAACCTTTTATATTATTAAGGGGGCTTAAGGTCTAAAATAGAGGACACCTTTGCATCCTAATTTATGCAACATTTCTGTAATTGGTATGTTCCTTGGTCCAACAAGCTCAATTTTTATTTTGGTGGGATAATAGCAGGGATAATAACTGCTGCGATGCCCTCTGTCTCTTTTGATATTGGCAGCTACTCCCAGATAAGAAAGCTGCATCTCCTTGTCTCAAGCAGCATCTTCCTGAGCAGAGATGAAGGTAGCCAAAAGAAAGGTCCCCACCACCCCCCTTTTGTTTTTGGGGAAACCCTAGACTGCTGTCTGGGACAGGAGGGAGAGAAGCAAGGAGTTGTGTGCTGAGGTGGGGGTAGGGGGAGAAAGAGAGAGCTAAGGTTCTCCTTCTGTCTCAGATTCAAATTGGAATTTGAAGGAAGAAGGATTTTCCAGATCACAAATTGGCACAGTGCTTACATCTTTTATGAAGATCATTTATTTTCTAGATGAATAGGAAAAAAGGCAGCTAAGAACTGTGTTCTGTGTGTTTATGTCTAATTTATTGTCCTTGGATCATTGTCTCTGTCCTGGCATGTTTTATACCAATTGGCACTTCTTTACATCCGGCATGTTTCTAAGTAGGAGAACATCTTAAGATTTGCACAAAGCCTTACATTTTGCTGTATACCGTATATATTGGGGTTAGCATTTTTCTAAGATGTTGCCTGTGATTTGTGCAGTCCTATTCTCTACCCCCGAGTGTTTTGTTTGCCACAGTGTATAAACCTTCCCTCAGCTTCTTTTTCTTTTTAATAAAGTTTGATTTTATTTATCTCTTCTGAGACTAGTTTATCTTTCCATGACAGGAAGGGAAAGAGAGGATATTTTTTCTAGTCACATGCCTCAAGGAGGTAATGCTAGAAAACTGATTTCCTTTTTAATCACTGGTGGGTTCCCCCAAAGAGTTACTAGGAGAGGAATCTGAGACCTCTGATCGTTTATCCTACAAGCTCCGGCAATATAGGTAGTCCTCAACGTATGACCACAATTAAGCCCAAAATTTATGTTGCTAAGTGAGACAGTTGTTAAGTGAGTTTTACCCCTTAATGACCTTTTTTGCCATAGTTGCTAAGTGAATCACTGCAGTGTTAAGTTAGCAACATGGTTGTTAAGTGAATTTGGCTTTCCTTTTGACATTGCTTGTCAGAAAATTGCACAAAGTGATCACATGACTGCAACAGTCAAATATGAACCAGTTGCCAAGCATCCAAATTTTGATCACATGACAATGGGGGATGCTGCAATGGTTGTAAGTGTGAAAAAC
>NW_015388042.1:1793-13299 GCF_001527695.2 Protobothrops mucrosquamatus
TTGCTAAGTGAATCACTGCAGTGTTAAGTTAGCAACATGGTTGTTAAGTGAATTTGGCTTTCCTTTTGACATTGCTTGTCAGAAAATTGCACAAAGTGATCACATGACTGCAACAGTCAAATATGAACCAGTTGCCAAGCATCCAAATTTTGATCACATGACAATGGGGGATGCTGCAATGGTTGTAAGTGTGAAAAACACTCATAAATCACTTTTTTCAATGCTGCTGTAACTTCAAACTGTCACTAAATGAACTATTGTAAGTTGTGGACTATTATATCCCGTTATCTATGGGAAATCCCAGGTTCTTTCAATTCTACTAAACTTATTCTTTTCATTCTTGATTTTGTATAGGGGCTCAAAATGACATGCATAGTACTCTCTCCTCTTTTCCCTCCCCCCCACTGTGACCCTACGGCAGGGGTTGGGATGAGACAGAGTGAACAGTTCAAAGTCAGTCAGGCAGTTTCTATGGCTGAGGGTGGTCTTGGACCTGTATCTCTCTACTCCTCTTTCATTGCACATCTCAATTCCCAGAACCTAAGTAGCCCTCATCTTTTCTTCCCATTCCAAACCTCCATTACCCAACACTTAACCGCAAAGAAGAATTGGTCATATTCTCCATAGCTGTGTTTACATGGAAATCTCAGAATTATATTAATGTTATATCTTCAGTCCTTTTGCTAGGAGAAGGGGACATGGAATACATGGCTCTTTCCTGGCTGTGAAGTCCTGTTCTGCCTCAAGGATGAGGCTGGTGCTATCCTTACAGATTTAACGCAGAGGTTCAGAAAAGTGACATGTGCATTCCCTCAGCTTCTTTTCTCTACCCACTGAGCATTATCTGTTGGAAATAAAGCATATAGCAGTCAATTTCCCTAACTTTGGTAGGGCTTGTGTCAGGAGAAGGGGTGAGTTTAACCATCTGTCAAATTTTTTTGTTCTGTTTCTCTTTTGCTCTGTCTGCATGTGTGAGTCTGAATGAAAGAGAAAGAGACTTTGCTGCATGGATCATGGGCATCAGCAGGAGGGCTGACCAGTGAAGCCTCTTGCTCACATGTCCTACATCACAAGACAAGGAGGCTTGTGCCAAGCAACACAAATAACAACAATGAAGAGAAAGTCCAAATTATACCTTTAGAAAAACCACGTTCCTTTTCTTTCCCTACCTAATTTCAAACCCAGATTAGGTATGGTTAAGCAGCTTCTTAAACTTTATTTAAAAGAAAAAAAGAGGGGAAAGAATTTTTAAGTTGTTGTAAACAAAACACTCAGGTATAGACAATAAGGCTGCACAAATGACAGGCAACATCTTAGGAAACTGTCAACCCCAGTACATATAGGAAAACATAAGGCTTTGTGCAAATCTCAAGATGTTCTCCTCTTTAAAAGTGTGTCTGATGTAAAGAAGTGCCAGCTGGTATAAAACATGCCACAACTGCAACAATGATCCCCGGGGACAATAAATTAGACTTAGAAAAAAAGGACACTTTAATTAATTGGATGTAAATCATAACGTTTGGCCATAGAACTAAAATTCCACAATCAATTTTTCCAAGGACAAATTCAACTGTTATTTCAAACCTATTAATTTTCTAATCAGAATAAATGTATATAAATATATATTTTATTAGAAATCTTTAAACTTGTTGAAGTACTGCTTTTTCATAAGTAGTTATAAGTGGGATTAAAAATGAGATTTTACACATTTTACTTAACGTACTGCAACGCAGTAATCAATATAGGCCCATGATCCTTCCATAATGTTTACTCACAAGTAAAGTTTCAAGACTAAGGTTCTTTTCCCAAAACAACGCTCAAACTGGTTGAACCTCAGATTTGTCTGGTTGGCAATTCTAGCTTTTTTGCAAGTTTGTCTGCAGTTTGAACAAAATACTTGTTCCAGATTTTTGTGATCATGCTGGCATTTCATAGCCAACTTTTTTTTAACAAAGAAAAAAAAATCCTGCAAGCTTCTAAAAGTTGGAGAGTGTATAAACGAATAAAACAGCATGCATAAATTCCATCTCTGCTGCTGTTGGCTGAAGCTAGTTGAGGAAAAGTGGAGAACAAAGAAGAGTCAATTAAACACATGCTGCTGCCTGCCAGGCAGGTCATTTTAATGCTGTTTAAAACATTTTCTGCTGGAGTCAGGGTTCATGGGTTATAATATAATGACATTGTTTCTATATCCTCTTCATATATTATATCCCAAAGGTGATTTTTCGGGAGGCAACTGGACTTTCTTGTTTTTTCTTTGAAGACATTTTGATTCTCATCCAAGAAGCGTCTTCACCTGGGCCATTTAGAGATTTACCTCAGGTGTCTTCAGGGTCACCTGACAAGTGCAAATGTGTGTGGAGCCTTCTTGGCTGCAGGATGTTTTCTGCCCTGTTTTCCTTCACTGTTGAAGACAGGCTCAGGCTGTTGGGGATGAGTCTGTGTTATCTGCATCTCAAACTGAAGTGAAAATGGTTCCTGCACTCTGCAATGTTTTCTGGAAATCTGTTCGTACTCCCGCACCATTCAATGGGTGTTCATGGCTAAATGTCTATGGAGATTCTCAGTCATGGTTGTCCCAGGGCAGAAAACATCCTGCAGCAAGAAGGCTCCACACACATTTGCATTGTTCAGGTGACTCTGAGGACACCTGAGGTAAATCTCTAAATGGCCTCAATGACTCTCTAAAAGAATGCAAATGACCAGCTGTCTGCAAGGAATATAAATCCTTCCATCCCCCACCATCTAGTCAGAGCGGAAGAAGCTTCTTGGATGAGAAGTGAAACATCTTCAAAGAAAAAACAAGAAAGTCCACTTGCCTCCTGAAGAAGCACCTTTGGGACAACCATGACCTGGATGACTGAGAATCTCCATAGACATCTATGTATATTATAGTTCCTTTCTTAGTTCTGTTATCAAATGCAAATAAGAGCATTGGATATACATAACATTAAACCACAAATTCATGCTAAATACATCATGATAACTGAGTTCACATATGATGGTATGATGAAACAATAATTGTCAAGCTTATACGTTATAGCTTGATTGACAAAACATGGGTCACACTGAATATTTCTTACAACATTCTGTATCACAATATACTCAACTCTGTTTTAGCCTAGTTTAATGTGCTTGTAAAACAAGCCAGGTTGTTGCCATGCTGATCACATTTACAGTTTCCAAACACTATATTACTTTGCTTGCTTATTAATTTCTCTGCAGAGGTTGCCAAAGGCCAACAGAATGTTGTGTGCCAGTAATTGTATGACTGTCAAGTCAGTAGTCAGATAAGTTCATTTTTGCTGTTGTTTTGTTATCAAAGGACCATTTTGAAATGATTCTACTGTTACTGAGGATATGAGTTTTTATGGGTGATAAATGGGGAAAAAGAAGAGGCTCCAAAAGGCATGTTTCTTTTGATTGTCGTTAGCTAGCTTTCAGCATAAACTTTCACAGAGACACAGACAAATCAATATTTGACACCCCAGTCTAGAAAGCGACTTGAGTTTCTTTATTCCCTATGACAGATCAATATTTTTTAAAAAATCTGTTTCATCAGAGCACAACCCACTCAAAAGTTCCAAATGGAATACACTCAGAACATTTTGTTCCAAGCTTTCCCCTTTTCTAATTTTGGGACACCCCCATTTCACTCCAGCTTTGCAATATTAACATTGCAAGGTTGACGACCATCTGTTTGTGGTTTTAGGGAGAGTTAAGGTATAAGAGATGAGCCTGGATGAAACTTGGGGCCACTTGGCCACTAGCTGTCACTGTAATGACTGCTAGTCCAATTGGTTCTCATTGCAATGGGTTATTGAATGTAAGTATTTAATGTGTGTTCTAAATTTTAATAAAGCAAGCCTCTGAATTCTCAAGTGAGATGTTTTTGATGTGCTGTCTCTTGCCTTTATTGGATCTCCCCCCCCCGACAGTACCACTTCAGTGGGCACATTAATGGTGACTTGAAAAGCACCCCAAACCAGGCATTTCCCCAGGCAAGGATGATGTCATCGACCAATCCTTTAAACCTGGAAGCGTCTTGGTGCTTCCCACACAAATGCACATGGTCCATTTAAGGAATTATCTTCCTAGGAAGAAGATTGCCAGATACCCAGGTTGATATCTTTTGGGCACGAGCCATTTCTCTCCTTTTGTCTTTCCTCAGAACTCAGGACAATGTATATAATATACAATCTTCTTTCTTCAATTACCACTGTTTGAAAAATTTGGGCTGAGGGAGGGTGACTGGCACAAATTTACTCAGCAAGCTCTGTGGCTGAAGTTGGACTTGAACCTGCTTCTCTCCAATGCTTTAACCACCACACCTGTAGGAGAAGAACAAGCAGAGCCTGGGGGTGGAGTCAAGAGAGGAATCAGCCTGAAATCACTATGCTCCCACAAACGATACAAGTCTAGCCTCTCCTTGAATTCTCTTAATTATTATCTAGTGCCAATTTAATGCTGACCGCTAGTTGACTAGATTCTTGTATGTAGCCAGGAGCAATAAATTAGCTTAACTGGAGCTTAACATGTGATTCTGATTCTTCGCACCTGACACTACCACACTCATTTGAAAGCAGCTTTTGATTTAGTTCACCACTGGAAACCATAGGTGAAACTATCAGCTTCATCTACCAACTACAGCCTCTTTCAGCTGACGATGGTGCTATGTAAGGGCATAGCATGTTGAATGTAGTCAGTAGTGACCTGACAGCTCCCATTTCTACTCAAAAGGCAGTTAAGCAGAGGTGTATTCTCGCTATTTTATTATTCATGTTTTATGGTAATTGTCTTCACAGGCCCACACAAAATGTGAATTCCATCTCCGAGTCTGGTCCATAACTCAGGTCCCATTCCATTCTTTCAGTGATGATGCCATTATTTTATCTATTTCCGAAATTATACTTTGGCAAAGCTTTTAAAACTATCATCTTGCTATGAGAAAAAATATCAATTAATTATTCAAAAATTAAGGAGGATGTATTCATCATTACCAACTATTTTGGTAACAGAAAAAATTAATGATTGCCATACTGAACAGGTTAAGACTTTTAAATATCTAGGCATCTATATCCAATTTTTTTCTACCATTTCAAGACATCAAACTGGTTACCTTGACAGCATGGCTACAAAAGACTACTCATGAAGCAGATTAACAAGTCATAAGGGCAATAACTATGTTTTTGCGACACTTAAAATATATAACTCTAAGGTGTTAAACCACCTGCAATATTTTACAGCTTTGCTCTTAAAGGCATGCAACTGCTCTAGAAGCAATTCAGTCAAAAATTTTCAGACCATTGTTTCCATCCTATCCATATACTACTAAAACTCTCCCGTTTCTCTGTAACCTTCAGTTGATTGATATTGTGCATCATAGGGCAACAATTTTTGAAGCAAGATACCTCAAATGGGATAACTTAAAGAATTCATCCAAAATCCAGGGATAGAATCAAGATCATGTGAAGTGTTAATATCTCTTTACAATGCCTCGGTAAGGCCACACTTGGAATACTGCATCCAATTTTGGTCCCCACGATGTAAAAAAGGTGTTGAGACTCTAGAAAGAGTACATAGAAGAGCAACAAAGATGATTAGGGGACTGGCGGCTAAAACATATAAAGAACGGTTGCTGGAATTGGGTATGTCTAGTCTAATGAAGAGAAGGACAAACTAGCCAAAGAGAGAAGCAACCTAGATCTAAGGAGAAACTTCCTGACAGTTAGAACAATTAATCAGTGGAACAACCTGCCTCCAGAAGGTGTGAATGCTCCAACGCTGGAAGTTTTTAAGAAGAGACTGGACAGCCATTTGTCTGAAATGGCATAGGGTTTCTGCCTGAGCAGGGGGTTGGACTAGATGACCTCCAAAGTCCATTCCAACTTTATTACTTATTATTATTATTATTATTATTAATAATAATAATAATAATAATAATAATAATAATAATAATAATAATAATAATAATAATAATAATAATAATGTTTGCCCGCACACTGCTAGATGCCCCCAAAAACTTTTGACTCAGTTCCATTGGAATATTTTGGATTACCCCCTCAGAGCCAAAATTTAGCACTGAGCAACTATTACTAAGGAATTTCAAATCTTGTAAGACATTATGACAAGTGCCTTAATCTGAATGATGATTATGTCGAAAAGTAATTTAATGTTGTAGTTTCTAATGTGTATAATAAAAGTTCTGTATCTGTAAATCTCTGTCATTGATAACCAAATGGAGGTTTATTTCTGAATTGCCCTCGTATTATACTAACACAACCATTTTTGAATGAAGGTATCTCTGATTTGCTGAATTAAACAATGTATAAAAAATCCAAGACTCTTTATTCCTGTGGAACTGAAATTTCCATACCTAATTTGTAGTATCCCTTTGGTCACCTGATATAGAAACTCTTCTGAGCGTTGGATACAAGATGGGAGGCAAATGACCTATTACTTGCTGCTTATATGTACACTATGAGCTTATGCACTGGAGACAAAAAAAAAATTGTGTGAAGAAAAGCCTGATAAGGGAAAGATGCATGTTGTTGTAGTGATTCAAGAAACTAAGATCTCAGATCATATTCCTGTTCTTTATATTCTACAAGCCAATTAATTTTAATTTCCAGAAACACTTTTCAAGGGACTCTGATTTCCTTTCATGGATAAAACTGGGAGTGTAGAAAAAAATATTACCATCTGTGAGAAAGTATTCATTCTTGTAAGAAAACAGTTTGGTCCATAATTATTTTCTACTTGAATTCATTTAAGAAATATTTAGAAAGCTGAAAAATGTGGATGAGGGAGAAAGAGAAAGCATAAAGTTGACATAAAATATAACTATCATGTCCTACAAAGACCTAGCTAACATTTAGGTACAAGAGCTTTCCCCATTGCTTAACATTACTGTCATTTCTTCTCTCCTGCTTTGTGTGTCAGTAACAATAGGGCTTTTTTTTTTTTTAATCAGATACTGTAGTTCTTTTTTAAAAAAAATCATTTTCAATTCCAAGATATGTAATGTGTTTTAAGGTCCCTTTTCCCCCATATCCCACTGTTCTATTTTTGATAGCAAATATAAATAGGATATAAAGAAATCCATCCCACCTATAAGGCAAATAATGCGCTGATAAATTAGACTTCAATGGTGAAAAAATTATCTGTAACCAGGATTGATTTCCTTGGTGTCAAATGTAAGGTTCAATTAGTGTGGTCCTCAACAGCTGCTTTTGTTTCCTTGTACAGCAGGAAACAATAGCATGCATCATGTGGAAGTAGTAATTTCCAACTGATGAGTTTTATCATGATGGGGAGGATATTAATCCTTCAATCAGGTAGACTCATTGATTATATTCAGAATAAATTTCAAGGATTTCCAGAAACACTGCTTCCATTCTTTTGTAATCACCCTACTGCAAGTAATTTTACCGCATTTTATTGTTATCCGTTTTTGAAAGAAGGTAGGAAATAAATGGTACAAATGGAAGAATTGTGTACAAGTAACGAAATACTGGCAGATGAACAACAAATCTGACCAATCGTAAAAGTTAAATATTTGAATGCTTCATTATAAGATATTTCATATCCATTTTCTAATCAAATTCTATATGCCCTTCTTGAAACTTAAGTTCAAAGGGCTTGGTTAATACAATCCAAATCACTAAAAAAAAAACCACTGTAAGTAGTAAACAACACTGTAAATCAAACTGTAAATTATACATCAAATTAATATAGTGGTTGAACTCTGAAACCCAGATGTTGGATGTGGCATGATTCCATGTATACAACTGTAGTAAGCATGGTTTCTAATTCTGCAAAAATTATTAAGATGTACCTTCTTTCAGAAACCACATACTGTTTATTGCTGAACTTTCTGATTACCGCATTAAAGTGCATGACATAGAATCTTGCAGTTGTCCTATACAAACTACACAGCTGGAAAAAAATTAATCTATTTTTCACTTATGCCAGAAGGAAACCAATGCCTATGCTGTGAGAAACATAGACAAACATTGCAAAGAGGACATTACTGTTTGCCATGGTTTTCCTCAAACAACGCTCAAATCACTTGATGAAAAATCCATATTGGGATATTTGTTCTCAACAAGAAATACCCAGTAATATCTGAATAGATGTGAAGTAAAATAAAGACTTTAGAACCTTTAGGAGGAAAAGTCAAATAGGAAGAACTAGGTAAATTTAGTGATGGATAATACTGGAGGGAACCTGGAAGTAAAGACATGTTTTGGGTACAAAACATGTCTTACTTGGTCCCAAGAAATCAGGATGGATAATGATTTCAGAGCACAAAATAAAGGGGGGGGGGAATCAGAAACACCTAAAACTACCTTTTGCAACCTGAAATTTTAAAATGTTGGTATTGGTGTCTCATAATCCTGCAGACGGCATGGCCATTATAAAAAAAATAATGTTACTCCAGGCTATTTGAAAGACCCTAGATTGAGGAAGGTTAAAACCACTACAAGTCTTAACCTTATTATAATTTTCCCAAAAATGTTACCTTCAATACAAAGATCTCAAAGATCTTTCTAAAACAGTCCCTGAAAAAGAAATGATATGCACCAGAAAGCCATCATCAAGGTTGCTATATGTTGTAATGATCATCCTTTAGTTAATTTTGGTTTTCTTCCCAGCAGGAAGGCTTGTATGAAAAAAAAATGGCCTGAGAGAACATGTTTGAACTCTATCAATTACTTATTCCTGTGGTTAATTAAGTCTTCTTCATTACAATAAGCAAGTTAAAAAAAAGTTTTTTTAAAAAAATGCAGAATTCAAAGTTCTCCAGCTTGGGCTATGCCAGGCATGTTAAACTGCCGGCCCACAGGCCGGATGCGTCACGCCAAAACCGCACCCACCCCATTGCCGGCAATGGGGAAAAAGTCACAATACGTCACACGGCATCACGTGACATTGAGAGTTTGACATGCCTGGGCAATGCAAATAAGTCCATGATGCTAATGAAAACCAAGGAGAAGAGGAAAGTATGCTTTCACTTTCATGCGGATTTATTTTCAAGATAGCCCAAATCACCAGAACAGATGTCATAGATATCCACAGATGCTGGACTCCTTTGACCTCCTTTGACCTCCTAATGTGGAAGTCATACCATATACAAATTCAAAACTCAAACAGAAACATATTGCTGGGATTGTCTCCTACATGTGAATATGTTAGGTGGGGGGGTGGAATAATGGATTGTAGAAAAATATTTGATTGGCAAATTGATAGGACTGCAACTCTGAGAAATCGCAACCACACTAAAGACTGAATTTGATGTGATTCAAATATGTTTAGATAGATAGATAGATAGATAGATAGATAGATAGATAGATAGATAGATAGATAGATAGATAGATAGATAGATAGATAGATAGATAGATAGATAGATAGATAGATAGATAGAAAAATGTAACCCCTAGACCAGGGGTAGGCAACCTTGGCTCTTTAATGACTCGTGGACTTCAGCTCCCAGAATTCCTGAGCCAGCCATGCTGGCTCAGGTATTCTGGGAGTTGAAGTCCACAAGTCATAAAAGAGCCAAGGTTGCCTACCCCTGACCTAGACAAAATTTCATCAATAACATTCCAAAAGATTCATTCTCCACCATTCAGCCAGAACTGAGGAAGCTTCTTGGATGAGAAGTGAAACATTTTCAAGGAAAAAACCAAGAAAGTCCAGTTGCCTTTCTGAACAGCATCTTTGGGACATTTTGGCCAGATAGTTTCAGGTTGTTATTTAGGTATTTTGAGTAAAAATTGAGTATTTTACTTCCTTGAACTTTCTTTGCAGCCATAGTGGCACAATGGTTAGAATGCAGTATTGCAGGCAAACTCTGCCCACAGCCATGAGTTC
Organism: Protobothrops mucrosquamatus; assembly: GCF_001527695.2. Taxonomy (NCBI): domain Eukaryota; kingdom Metazoa; phylum Chordata; class Lepidosauria; order Squamata; family Viperidae; genus Protobothrops; species Protobothrops mucrosquamatus. Next base: position 11,670 of record NW_015388042.1, read on the forward strand.
GATCCTGGCTGGCTCAAGGTTGACTCAGCCTTCCATCCTTCCAAGGTCAGTAAAATGAGGATCCAGATTGTTGGGGGCAATATGCTGACATTTATAAATTGCTCACAGAGTGGTGCAAAGCTCTATGGAGCTGTCTAAGTGCTATTGCTATTGCCATTATTCCCAAGCCACTCTCCAAGAAGCGCTCCCACATCCACTTCTTTCTGCGATGTTATCATATTGCCGATGATGTCCCTGTAGCTTTTCTAAAGGAGTGAGAGAGTTGTGCTCCCTGACCCTTGACAAGTTTCGGTGCTTTTATTTATTTCTTGATTATTTATTAATACATCGCATGGAAATAACCCGCACCTTGAAATACAGACTAAGAAGACATTTGTTATTACAGTTCTCATGGAAATCATGAATAATTCCTTGTCTTTTTGTAATTCAAAGGGATGTTTGGATAACTATCTGGAAAATTGCAAAACACTCAACAGTATTTATGGTACATTGAAAAAAAATTGGTATCAGCACAGAAGATAGTTATTTACTGTCAACATACTGCCCATTCAGTTCAAACCATATTGAATTTTAGGTGCTGGACTGTGTTAGCAAATATAATCTATTGTTAACTTTTATCTTGGATCCTAAAAGAGATAGACCAAAAAATATATCCTTCATCTCCATATCTGCATTCTATAGCAACAGAGCAGTAAAGAGTAAACTAAGCAGGGTTTGAAGAGTGCTGCTCAAAGCTCTTTTTTATTTAGATTTACAGAAGATAACATTGTTTGGACAAATGACTTGTATTTCCCCAAGCAACTATAGTAAATAATGTGTACAAGTAATAAAAATGACAAGGGACTTCTTTGTGAGAATAAATGGTTCTCTCTTACATGGCTCTGTAAATCTTTGAAGGGTGCTTTGCTTTTGTGAAGTTTTCTGTGAACCCTTCCCCCAACACACCTTACAGTTGCTTCACAAAGCAGAGCCTCTTCACTTCCAAGACCTAAAAGAAGTAACCATGATCATGGTCTGCTTTGCAGTCCCTGTCAGCATCCACAGGACCTCAAGTTGAATAGAAGTCTCTTTGCTGGAGAAATTAAGAGGAGGCCTATGATATGACACTCTTCTGTTGGTGTTCTCTGACAAGCAAGCACAGAAACGTCTTTCAGGTTGTGATCAAAAGAGAAAGAAACAGGAAAGCTTAGAGATGAAACACAAATCACAATACTTTCATGATTCAAATCTCTTTGTCAAGATGAATCTAAGATCTCCACACCATCCCCTCCTTGAGAGGAAGGATATCTATGCCATTTGGGGAAGTGCTTCCCCCTCCCCAGTATTCCAATTATCATGCCTCAGAAATGTGTCAGAAATGAGGCTGGCAAAGTTGTCACCTTCCCATGAGGGCAGTGGCTTCTGCTGCAACTGTTGGAGCAGAGGAGACAGGAACTCTGTCTGTCACTCTCCCTTACAATCCCAGGCTCAGAGCTCTTTTTGAAAACTGTCCAGGGCTATATGGATACACCTAGAAATTATAAAGTAACATTGGTGTATAAATTGCAGCAAACAGGCAGGTCAGCTGTCATTTTGTACAGACACTGCTTCCATGAAAGACCAGGGATGGTAGCTGAAGTTTAAAGGCAGG
>NW_015388042.1:13639-19888 GCF_001527695.2 Protobothrops mucrosquamatus
GAACTCTGTCTGTCACTCTCCCTTACAATCCCAGGCTCAGAGCTCTTTTTGAAAACTGTCCAGGGCTATATGGATACACCTAGAAATTATAAAGTAACATTGGTGTATAAATTGCAGCAAACAGGCAGGTCAGCTGTCATTTTGTACAGACACTGCTTCCATGAAAGACCAGGGATGGTAGCTGAAGTTTAAAGGCAGGGTTTGCCATGATAGGAAGCCAAATCATTATCATTATCTTGTCTGAGATGGTTCTCCTGCTTGAGCGGGGGGCTGGACTAGAAGACCTCCAAGGTCCCTTCCAGTTCTATTCTATTCTATTCTATTCTATTCTATTCTATTCTATTCTATTCTATTCTATTCTATTCAGTAGAATGACCTTGTTGAATGCATTCCTTGAGGTCACTCCTCCTTTTAGAGCCAAAATAGAATGAATAAATAAACAAACTTCTGGGCAAGGTTTTGTTCTACCTGGCAGCCAGAGGAGAAATATCCATGAAGGTACAAAGCCTTGTGGATTGACTGGAGGGGACAATACTGCAGTGGACCAAATGGAGGCCTGAAGGTTACTGACATAGCTCAGGCTCCTCACCAGATAGAGAAGGCTTGTTCCATTTTCCCCTGAAAACACCACTTTCTTGCCAGATTAGCAGCAGGCTAGCCCCAGGATGAAAGCTCTGTTGTGAGGGCATGTCCTCAACAAACAGAAAGGAAGCCATCTTGAAGCTAGGAAAGTAGGTTTGTAGATGAGTTATGAGTTATGTCTTATGTCCCTCATAGGAAACATGGAGCAATTTTATGCTGGACTTCCTGCTAGGAGTGTGTGGACTAACCCAGATTAGATACAGATTGGGAAGGGCAGGATTTAATCCAAGTTTGTGGTTCAGAATTTAAAGTCAACTAAAGCACCCCTTTTATGCTTTGCAACATCAGAGCTATAGTGGTGCAGTAGTTAGAATGCAGTATTGCAGGCTAATTCTGCCAGCTGCAGCAGTTCGATTCTCACCGGCTCAAGATTGACTCAGCCTTCCATCCTTCCAAGGTTGATAAAATGAGGACCCAGACTGTTGGGGGCAATATGCTGACTCTGTAAACCACTGAGAGAGGGCTGTAAAGCACTGTGAAGTGATATATAAGCCTAAATGCTATTACTATTGTATTACAGTGAGATGAAAGAGGTATGAGGGTGAAGGTTTGTTCTATGAGTTTGTGGGTTGGTTTCTAAACATTTCATTACTGAGCTAGGAAACATCTTCAGCAGAGTTTAGAGGATGTCAGTGTCAGTGTTCTTCTGTTTATAAAAGCTTTGTGTGGTCAGTAGGTCTTGTGATGGTGAGGTCATGTCAGGTGAGGGTTCCATCAGGTCAGGGTCTTGTGTTGGGTCTTGTGATGGGTCAGGTGTAAGTGGGTCAAGTACCTGACTCTTCACAAGACCCACCACAAGACCCTTACTTGACACACCCACACCTGACCTATCACAAGACCCATCACAAGACCTTGACCTGATGGGACCCTCACCTGATGTGACCCCACCACCACAAGACCTACTAACCACACGGAACCCTTATAAATAGAAGCACACTGACCTGACATCCCCTAAACTCCACTGAAGATGTAGCCCGGTAACAAAACATTCGGAAACCAACCCACAAGCTCGGAAAGTGAACCTTCATCCTAATCCTACACCTGAGCTACAGATATTTGCCATTATTGCAAATGAAAGAGATATTTGTGAACATTTTCTCTCCCAGAAATTGGAGTAAGACTACTATAAAAAAAGTTTTTCTTCTTAACACAGTTCATAAACCTGTACAAGAAGGCTATAAAATTAATGTTATTTTTATATTTCTTATTTAATATCTCACAGTATAGTAATTTATGGATGAAACTGTGAAACAAATGGTTGAGTTCCATATGCAGAGACTTAAGTGAAAGAAATTAAGGCAAAGCAAGTAAAATCATTTAGGTAATGAAAAAAGAATGGCTAACTAATCTCAGTTATTAATCTGTTAGGGCTGTAAATTGTGTTTCTTCCATGGGAAACCTTGTTTTCTTAAACATATGTTGGACATGAAATCAGAAAGGGGGAAATTCACAGCTTTTGAGTTCTAGCACCAGTTGGCTCAGGTTGGCTAAGACAGGAAAAGCAAATAATAGGTTATGCAGACAGTACTTCAACTCGAGGCTTCCTTCTTATAGAACAGGATGAAGTGTTTTTCAACCTTGGTTTGTTGAACACGGCACAGGAGCTTCATAGATACATGAAGCCATGTCGTAACAGCTGGGCTCATACATCATCCTTGGCCATATACAATCAAATGGTACGTAAACTTAACCAATCCTTTAGGCAGGTAGACATATGGAATTGCTGGATTTTTAACACGAATCTCCTGCATTTGTAGACTTACTTTCTTCCACTTTCTTATTTACTTCCACTCTGGTTCCATCTCAAAAAAAAAAACAAAAACCTCATGGCTGAAAAGTTCTTGCTAGAGTTTTAATTTTTCACATTTCACATTAAAAGTAATTGAAACAAATGAGGTTTTATGCCCAAATGCTATTTATTTGAATGGCTTATAGGACTAATCTTCATGTCATATAATGGGGTTGACTTGGGTTGTGTTAATGCTTCAGAAATAACCTAAGATTAAAACCGCATGTTACCAACCAATGCACCTTCCTGCCTTTATTAAACTCCTCCTTAGGAGAGATATAAGTTTATAATAAATCCCATTTCATTTCTTCTTTTGTATGGAAGCCAATGTTAATAAAGTAATTTTGTTCAATTCATGGTTAGACATTGTAAACAAATGATTTCACAGTTGGAACTCAAGATAATACCTACTTAATTTCCACCTGCAATTTGAGTCATAAAATTAGTCTATTTTAGAAGGTTACTCCATGATGCTCCAATATGCTTTATGTTTTCCTCTTTACCACTCCAAGTCCAATTAAGATTATTTTTATTATCGGAGAACCTAATCATGTGTTTTCAGGGGATTAATTCCAAGTCAAAACCTCACTTTCCTAATGCTGATATTTATGAAATAAAATTTCTTTTTTTTTTTTTTTACATCTCGTGTCACTGTGGGATCAAATGTGGAGAACTTAATTCTGTCAAAGGCATTCAAGGACAAAACTAATTTAAACTGCTACTGAAACTTCAAGAACCACTGACAAACTATAAGGAGAAAACTTACTGAGTTATCTTTCTCACTACTTCCTCAAAAGTTATTTGTACAGGAATTTCATTTCACATACTTGTATCTGTGTGAGCTATGGCCATTAAGTTTAATTTATAACATTTGAATTGATTTTAAATCCTTTATAACAAAATATAATGCAATGACATGGGCCAGAACATAGTGTACTTATATGACCCTCTACTACACTTTTTAATCTGTTCTGCAATAATATGTAACATGTATAATTCTGAGATTACTTTGCCATTTAATTGGCTAGTTAATGATCTTCCACCTCAGCTTCCTACAAACCTAGCTCTAGGCCAGTAATTACTGCCAGGACAAGTCAGCCATCACTTTCTCTCTCTCAGTTAGAATGAGGACACGCTCAGAAAGTTTTGGCAATGAGGAGAAGATTGCTATTTTTATTTTACTTAAAGGGTTCTAGCCAAAGATTGAGCTGGAATCTTCTTCATTGCCATTCAAGCTGCAAACTAACAGTAGGGAAGGGGAAGAAGGAAGGATAAACTGTTAAGAAAGCTTCAAGAGGCTTGTAATTGTTTCTAATAATGGCTGTTATTAAATTTACGAAGAGGCTAGAGGAAACCAACTGCTTTTTGAGATGAAAAGGATTTTTTTTTTTTACAAAAAAAATCACTTAGAATTCAAATTATAAAAGCAAATCATTTGGAATTTTAATTTAAACTTTCAGATTTGAAATCCAGTGCTGCAATTTCTGTCAGATTGTTAGCCAGCATGTTAAATCTTCCATTCTCCACTATTATTAATACTCTTCAGAATCATGCAAAATTATCCTGTCCTGGCTCACACCACTTACTATGTTTTCATTCTCTTTGTAAGTGTTAGCCAGCCAGATGCCAATATGAGTTGGCGTCCATATAAATTTATGAAATAAATAAACTTCTCCCATTTAAAAGAACTTCTCCCATTTAAATCACTTTGGTCTCAGGGATTTATTCACCCGAACAGTGATAGGATCATAAAGATACCAATACTCTCAACAAAGTTTACTCTTTGTTTACTTCTAAAGTAAGTAAATTTATCTCTTAATAATCTATGTTTTGATTTCTTATGCCTTGTACGGCACATCAGATGTTTAAATATGATCACTGCATTTATTTCTCAATTAGCAGCTCATCAGTATAAGCTAGTGGTGGCGAACCTATGGCACGGGTGCCAGAGGCGGCACTCAGAGCCCTCTCTGTGGGCACGTGTGCCATTGCCCCAGTCCTTCAGCTGGGTTTTATAAAACCTTTTCACTTTAGACCTCCGCTGCCGTGTACAAAAAAAAAAGGTTCAATCAATCAGTCAATTTCAACTTCTCGTGGGAAAAAAAAGATCTTGCAAAGTTGAAATTGATTGATTGAACTTTTTAGTCCCACCCAGTCTGCTGTTACCACCGGAGCCACGCCCACCCAATGGGCCACACCCAGGCAATGGGCCACACCCACCCGGCACCCGATGATGCATAAGTGGGTTTTGGGCTGCAGTTTGGGCACTTGGTCTCTAAAAGGTTCGCCATCACTGGTATAAGCAGTGCTTTCAGTCTTAATAGATTTTTGTATCAGGTACAACTGTTGTGACTACATGAATTAAAATAATTGAATGCTGTTAATGAAGCAGCAATATTCTGGCTTCAGACAAAACATATAGTTAATTCCATAATATACAGTAACAATAATGCTTACAGCCATGCACTGAGTGAAATGAGACTGAATCTATGAATCTGCTACATAAGATAAATTCACTGAGTGTGAAGGATTCCAGTTATATTCTCCACAGCAGAGTAATCCCAAATTGTCGGATTAGTTTAATGATTAGAGACAATATAACCTGCCTTCCTAATGTGTGTTGCAATGATACTTAGCTATGCAAAGCTGATGATAAACAAGCAATCCCAGAGTGTAATAGATAATTTGAACAAGGTAAAATGACCATGAAACTTGACATTCTGGTGGTGAAGAAAATGAATTAAGAATGAAACAGCAGATTCATTTTTCCTAGGGAACAGAATTTCCCAGTGAAATTATGTATATGTGTCATGCATAAATAAATGTATAATATGCAACCACTTAACAGTTCTCTACACCAGGGCAGGAGAGTTAGAGGCTGTGGGCAATGATACTGTAGTCTCCTGCATCTTTTCCCTATTACATCTGGTTATTGGGTGTTCATTTGTTTTAATTTAAAAGTTTTGGAGGTGGATACCTTCAAGTCAGTTTACATCTCTGAATTAATCACTGCAGGTTTGCTGGCAAGATTTCAGAAGTGATTTGCCCTTGCCTTTTTTCTAGGGCTGAGAGAGAATGACTGGCCCAATGACACCCCACCCTCCAGACTTTGTGCCTCAGGTCTGACTAGAACTGACAGTCTCCTTGTTTATAGACTGATGCTTTAACCACTACACCAAACTGGCTGTCTTAATTTAAAGCAGAACTCCAGTCTCTATCAACTTTGTTTCTAAGAATGTCCAAAGCTCCTACATAGATCACACTGACATTCTTAGAAACTAGAAATTATGGGTTCCTAAAGCCTAGGGCAGGGGTCTCCAAACTTGGCAACTTTAAGACTTGGGGACTTCAACTCCCAGAATTCCCCAGCCAGCGTTGTTATATCCTACTGGTTCTATTTCATCTCAAGCAGACATGTTATTATTTTCTTTAAAATCTATATTTTATTTTTCTTAGCACCTCTGAAGATCCTATTTCTTCTGTTTTTTAAAAAAGCAATTTGTTACAGACCTTGCCAACTAGGTATTAACTCTCATTTCTTCTGGCAAACCCCAAAAATTGATACCTTTAATTATTTCTCTCTAATGCAGACTTCTGAATTGCATAGTGCTATTCTTCTTTGCAAGATCTTAAGCAATTTTTCATGACATGAGCAATTAGTAAAATGCATCATTAAAGTGTACATGCTCCTACATCTAATTTCTTGTTCTGAAGCTTCCTTTTTTTGAAATTTTCGATTTTTACTATGTCTCTTCTCCCTTCCCATAGTGTTAAGATTCTATTTCAATTAAGTGTATTGAATCTGTTCCTTATCTTGG
>NW_015388042.1:20068-40980 GCF_001527695.2 Protobothrops mucrosquamatus
TATATTTTGACTGTATGTTTTCCTGGTCAAATCTTTCTGGCACACTTATTCTCTTTTACTTTCTAAATATAACCCTTGCGTTTGTCACCAATAATTCATGATCTGTTCCACAATTTGCTCCTGAACGTATCCTGGCTTACTGTGAATTGCACCTGTCCATCATCTATTTCTTATTATATAGTCAGTTGAATTCCAAAGGAACCATCTGGTGATATTCAGATGTAAAATCTGCATTTATGTCATCTGAAGCAGTGAAATTATATCCTTGCCAAACTCCATTCACTTTTTTTTTCCTGATTACCTCTGTTGGCCAGTCCAAATAAACCTGTAATCCTATTGTGATACGTTTTATATCCAAATATATTTTATTCCTTATACTGTTTCCATCTTCCCTTAAAATATTAACAGAATCCACAGTGGTCTGAGAATCAGTGTCTCCAAGTTAATCAAATTAGCAAACTTCCTCCAACCCTGAAATACGTTTCCCAGACCTAATCCATATATCAAAATATGAAGTCTGCAAACACAGAGTTAGTTAAATTAAATGTCCCAGCAGAACTGTATGTTCACAAGAATATACACACACACACACAAACACACACACACACATGCACCCTCAGCACATACACACTTTCACACCCCAGACAAGCTCCCCATATAAAAGTTTGCCACTGTACCCCGTTTCTCTGCAGCCTGCTTTTAGGAATAAATATTTTGTTTTGCTTTTAGGAATAAATATTTCTTCTTTCCTCACAGCTGTCTGGGTCTCATTTTTATTTATTCTTGTGCAACCCTGGCTCAGGTTGGAAGCCCAAATTATCCTTCTGACAATATGGCGACTCTGGTGACATGCAACACCAGGTTCCTCTTTTTCACCACTTTTGGCATTTCAGTCATGAATTACATCCATTCTAGATGTGAAGCATGGCTCCCTCAAAAACCTCCCAAAAACTGCAGTTGATCCAGAATATATAGCTCAGTATGCCCGATGTGAAGCTACTGCTTGCAGAGATGCAGCAGTTGCTAATAGGCTTCTGAGCACAATTCAGGATGCTGGTTATCACTTATGAAGCCTTTGATGACATATTTGAAACATCACTTGTCTCCCATGGTTTTTGCCAGACTGATAAGATCAACTAGAGTTGGTCCCTTTGGGTACTTCAGCAAAATAATGCCACTTTGGAGTAAGGTATTTTGGGAGTCCTGGATAGTTGGCTCTTGTGAAGTTTGTCCAGATGCTTGAATCTTTTTATTGTTCTCCTGTAATTTATTGGGTTATTCCTGAGCATATATTTAGCTGTTTTCTCTTTTGAATATTATTGGGGACTCTATTCCTTTGTATTGTCTCATGTTCTGAATAGTTTGTCACATGATGATTTGATTTAAAATGGTTTATTCTAGTCCATTAGTCTAGTCTTATTACTGTATAAGGCATTTAATTTAATTCACTTCCTTTCTGCTTTGATCATTAAAGTTGTCCTTGGCTCATCCTTCTCACTTTGTGTGTTCCATTTATTTATTTAATATACTTACTTGCTGTTTCCTATGCCAAAGCATCTTGAAATGGTCTGCAATAAAAGCAGCAATAAAGTCTATCATAAAACAGTACATTAAATGATATAAAACAATATTCAGTGAAACCTATTCTTTTAAAAGGTTGGAGGAAAGAGGGAGGCAGAATTCTTTCGACATTCATATTGGGGAGGTAAAGCAGTGAACCTTTAACAAGTACATAGAAGATGTTACAGTAATTGCCCACCAAATTTCAAGGGCAACATTATTCTTGAATGTAGATGCCACTAGAGACTCACTTCCTATCACCACCGTTACCAGCCACCAGATGTCATTTCTCATGACATGTAACTATTATCTCAGGATGTGACCACTTTCTATAACAGCAAAGCAGGTTTCCAGGTATCCTGATGCTGGGTTGTTTAGAGTCTTAAATGTCATAACCAAACTTTGAACCTGGCTTAGTAGGTAGTTGACAAGCTGGGGCAATTGTGTCAACAAAGGTGTAACATATATGGTACATTCAGGAGTCCTATCCAGCAATCCACTCAGTCAAAGAACACACAAGGCAAATAATTAAGATTACTTAAAATTTGGACAACAACACATCCAGCCCATCAAATATATAAGGTGATGGTAAACAAAATAATTGTACATTTTGCTTCCTTTATCAATAACACTGCCAATGTTTTAGACCAGGCATATCAAACTGCCGGCCTGCAGGCCGGATGCGTCACGACAAAACCGCACCCACCCCATTGCCGGCAATGGGGAAAAAGTCAGGATACATTGCGCGACGTCACGTGACATCACAAGTTTGACATGCCTATTTTAGACAATTTAGTGTCAGTAATCAACATCTAAAGACCAAGCAGTGTCAGCTGATATTTTGTGTTGTTGCTAATTCTACATGAAAGGGTTGACTGACAGTCAAAGTACAAAATGTAGATTATTAAAATGCCACTGGATAAAAACATTAAATTTAAATATAAATGCAAATTCAAAGGATCCAAATATGGTTTGTAAGTTAGTTGTCTGACCAACATAGTAAGATAGCTCTTACCCTAGGGGTAAAGAAACTATGGGTTTTTTTTTAAGCCATTAACATCTTTTTTTTGGTATTGGTAGAAGTGAAAAGAAAGGAAATATGTTTGATTTGGTCTATTGATATAACTATAGTCAAGCAAATTCAGTAAATGTAAAAAGACCTTTTGAGAACTCAGAAGAAAATTAAACATTGGCACAATTCACCCTGTTGGAGATTGTAAGAAAACATTAAATCCAAACAGATATAAAAGAACCAATAAACTGTATCTCAGTTGAATCTACTTTAAAAAGTGAAAAAAGTATGGTATTATTGTTTCTGGTCCCATTTTCTGGTGATGTGGTATCATCATAGTAAAGAATATAGGAAAACCCTCTTTTATGGATTAATCATGTGAAGTGCTTTCCATGGAATGACCACAATGCACAGTGATTGGTTCCCTTTTTGATCCTGGACACATTATCCAGAAGGCTATTTAAGGCCAGTATTTCCTTTTTAATATAATAATTTTATTAAACATTATAATTATATAGATAAAATAGTAATGCAAACAATAAAAAAAGAAAGTGCAGAAAAAGAAAAGAATATTATAAAGAATAAATTGAAAAGGTAAGAATATAGCAAAGAAAATGAAAAGAAATGTATAAAGAAGGAACTTCCCCCTTTGTCACAACAAGTATAAACATGTTGACAACTTATAATATTCTCTTATAGCTAAAAATCTCTTCATCCCATATCTCATCTATAAACAGATTCTTAAAACCTCATCATTCAGTCCTAGCCTGCAAAAGCCTATTAAGGATTACCAAAAACAACCACATATCTATTTTAACCTTGAACTAAACCCATTTGTATTCCTTCCTTTTACTTTTAGCCATCTTGATCTTTAATCCCTTCAAATAATGTCCTAGATTTTGTTTTCTTTACATTTTTCTCAAACATTGTTCTTTTTACATTTTCCTTCCCAAAAATCCTTTCATATCCTTAACAAATCTCTTCTGAAAATCTAAAATAAAATTATCCCAGCCACTCTGTGATCTGCCATTTGTATATCCCTTGTAATTGCCAAAACATCAGCCATTTTCATTTGTAAACCCAATGTAATGTCTTTTTATATATATATCATTTTTATAGCTTGTCATTTTTAAATCCACGTTCGTATCTGTCTCAGTCTTATCCAGTAAAACTTGTTCCTCTTCCAAATCATTTTTTCAACACAGACTGTTTACAGAGGCCAGGGAGAAAACATTGCCTGGAAACATCTAGTTTCCCATAAACCCTCATATGGCCAGTCCTTCTTCATATGCAGGCTACTTTTTCAAAGAAGTTAATGTCAAATTATGAACCTCCAAGAAGTAGGGTTAGGTGACCTATCAAGAACATTCAGAGGTTCTACATAAACTTAATCACAGAACCATTGTAGCATAGAAGGGAGAGGAGTGCTGGAATCAAAGATTTGTTTTAATTAATTATTTTTATTTTCTACAATAGTGACAGAAAAAGATCAAAACACAAAAAAAATTATTACGGGATTAGATAAATTCTCAAAGGGGCAAAAAGGCATAAAATGCTTTTAAAAAATTAAATATATGCAGAAAAAAGAAACAAAGTACAATATATCATTGTAACAGTTAACAGTTTCAATTCAATATTTACTTATCTAATGCAAATATTGTTCCAATGTGTATATTTTCATTTCTACTATGCTACTATAACTATCATTCTTTTAACCCTTTTTTGCAAAGGGCAAAAGAAAGATAGGGCAATGATTCCAGCTATTAGGGGTGAAAGAGACGGAATGTATAAAAATCTTCAATAGATTAAATAGTCAATTTGTTAAATTCTATTCAGAATTATAATGCAAACCAGAGAATGTATTAAATGAAGATATAGAGGCCTTTTTAAATAAAATTAACCTACCGCATTTGAATGATACACAAAAATAGCTGCTTCTTTTCTCCTTTTTTTTTTTTTTTTGCTGTTTAGCTCCACTATCTAAAAGTAGAAATTAAACATGTAATTTTAAAAATGGCAAGTGGATGGATTCCCTGTAGAGCGGTATAAAACATTTATAGACCTTTTAGTGCCAAAACTTTGTCAATTGTATGAGGAGATAAGGGAATTTTATTTGTGGCACTCAGTCAGGCTTATATTACGGAATTAATACCCAAACCAGGAAAAGATATACTCTATGTGCTAATTATCATCCAGTCTCATCTATTAATGTTGATGCAAAGATCTTAAATGAGTATTAGCAAATAGATTATTGCAAGTGATACTATTTGTTATTAAGAATGCTCATTGAAGTTTATGAAAAACAGGCAAGCAGCAGACCACATTAGGTTAGTTATAGATTTAATAGATTTGAATAAAAACAAAGATCAGTTTGTAATTTTATGATTAGATGCTGAAAAAACATTTGACAAAATATATAAACAATACATGCTTGCCAAATTAAATAGGTTTGGATTTCCTTCTGAATTCATAACATGGATTGAGATATTATATATTATATACTATATGAGTTGGCATAATGGTTGTTAAACGAATGATTGTAATTCCAGAACTATCTATTATTTATGCTCAAAGTGGTGTTTACCTTGTTTTCACAACCATATTACACTGCTGACTTTTTTTTGTGAATGTGGTGAACTAGAGTTTAGAAGTCTTTTTCACAAATTCTGTTGTCAGCCTGTCCTCTACATGTGCTTTGATTTCTTTTTCCTAAGTGAGGTTTTTTTATATTCTCTCTGTGGGAAAAAAACATTCTTGGAAGCCAGCCTGCTATTAAATAGGATGGCGCTGCCACCTCCCAGAGAAATAGTATGAGTCAAGAAGAGCAGTCAGGTTGTGCTATACTCTCAGGTTTGTCTGTTGTCATCAACTAGCAGCAATCTTTTCTCCCCTGAACAGTTTTGACATAAACTTCAATTGACAGGTTCATCCTTTCTGAATTTTATTTACATACCTATTGTCAACTCTGCAACGAACCTGGCTGAAGCTATCCTGCTCGTTTTCAGTTTTATGCTAGTCTAAACAATTCTCTGTCCCATGGGAACCAAGGTCATTTCTGTTTGTTAGCCTAGGGGTTGAGCCTAATGTTAGAAACCGCCAAACCGTTCTATTGGGAAATGTAGTTGATTGCATAGGTTATGGGGTGGGAAGTTTACTGTAATACTGTTACTTTTTGGAGGGAACTTTAGTCTTGGTTTCACTTTTGACCGTGCTGATACTTTTAACCAATAGACATGTTCTTAGAGGAAAACTCAAGCCTTGGAGTTCTACTTTAGCTGGCCTCATCTATCGGAACCATGACACCTATATTCTCAACCTTCCCAGGTAGACCAGACAGGAAACACAACTAGATAGGCTAATTCTATTTTATTTTAATGCTTTATTAGAAAAATCTTGCAAGTCTGATAGTACACATCCCCCCCCCCACCCATTGTGTATTTTATAGCCTAATAAGTTAGGAAGGCTTCTGTCTGAGTTTCTCTCTCCATTATGCAGCTGCAGGCTGTGTTCTTTTTAACTGGTCATTCTCTAGACATCAACTTCTCCCCTCTTTTCTTCTAAGGTCCTTCCCACATACCATTACGTACACACACAGAAACAATATGCAGAAGCAATACAATGTTTTGAGCAGTCTTGAGTCCAGGTTGCTAGTGCAGCTCCACTGCAGCTCCTACTGCAGCACAGAAATTTATCCTGAACTTGAGGAGCTGACTCCCCAAGAAATCTCCCAGTTTAGGATACCTTCAGCTGCTGTTGCCATTAAACACACGCCGCTAGATTCTGATATAAACTCCAGGGATTTACAGCAGATGTAAATAGTTTACATAAACACATCACATCACATTTAACTCTCTGCTTAGGAGAACGAAAAGGCAGGGATTTTATTTTCAGACAATCCAAGGAGACAAAACACTAGGAATGATCAAAGAATGGTTGGTCTCTAATCCGAAGTAGCATATAGAATAGATACAGAAGGTAGGAGTGCAGGTGGTTGGAAGTGAAATACTGATTGTCACAAAGAATCAGTCTAGCTGCCAGTTTTTTTTTATACAGACCTTATTACTGACTTGATAAAATCACACTTTTTTTCTTTCGGATAAGTGGATTGATTTACCTTGTTCTGCTTTTCCTAATTTGCAATGTGTTGGTGGGCTCCTGACCTTGTTTAGCTCAAGCTCTGGATCTACCAACTCAGCCTGCACCTGTGACTCCTTAGGTGTATTCTCTTCAGCTAATTTCTCCTGATGCAGGGTGTATAAAATCTTCAGATTTTGAGCCCGATTCCTGCCCCCAATTCTCTTTAAACTAACCCATTGGTAAATCTCCAAACAGGGGTCCACAGCTGGCTTCTCCATTCTGGATCATCCATTTTTCTAACCCAAATATCTTTTGATGAAAATAAATCTAATTTATGTTGGAGTCCATAGTCTAAATGCCACAATATCTAGGCATCTGAGAAATTCAAGCAGTTTTCTTCTTGGAAATTATTACCCTCTGGGTTATGGTCTGCTTATGATAATAGCCTTTTCCCCCCCTGAGACAGAAGACTTTCTTATCCATTTGTTATTTTAATGAAGAAGAGTCTCATCATAAGCCTTGTTAAAGTGTCATTAAACAATTACAAAAGAAACAAAGATGTTTGAAAGTGAACATTAAAAGTAATCTCTGTCCATCAGAGCAGAAATTATAAGCTTCAGAGAAGCTTGAAGAGACAGTCCCAAAAATAAAACCATTACTGTGCTAATAAAATTGTAGCATTTTTAAAATTGTTTTGGACACTAATAAGTCTTTTCATGCATTTTAATTCTCTACATAGTTGAGGCAAAACGGAGAGACAAAAAAGGAACGATTATGAATATAATGCCACCATATTTATAATTGAATATTAAACTTGTGTGAAATTAAACAGCTCTGAAGGAGGACAGGAGATTAAGAAAGAGAACAACATTTCCAAAGTCTT
Source organism: Protobothrops mucrosquamatus (assembly GCF_001527695.2). Taxonomy (NCBI): domain Eukaryota; kingdom Metazoa; phylum Chordata; class Lepidosauria; order Squamata; family Viperidae; genus Protobothrops; species Protobothrops mucrosquamatus. The sequence goes on from NW_015388042.1 coordinate 27,601, forward strand.
TGTGTCTTGTGCCAACAAGGACAAATCAAAATATTAAAAGCTGGTTTGATACGGGGACGGGAGGAGAGATTTATAAAACTTCCCAACGTGTGTATGCAGTCCACAGCATCATCAGATCTTATGTGGCTTTCAAAACTCCCTAGATGTTGCCTCCAGCCTCATGCCACCACCCATCTTCAGAACCGGATTCCTTCTTTTCGTACTTGTCCTTTCACCTACTGCTTTTTCTCCTTCCAGCTGCTCCTCCAGGGCTTCTTTCTCTGTGCTAATTGAAATCTGTCAATAGACAATGTACCCAAAACCTGTCAATATTTTGATAACACAGATTTTTTCCCCATTTAATCCAATTTGTTCCTGAATATTATTTTTAGAAAGATAACAAATTAGGACAAATTGGATCACTTGCTTACCTTGCAAGACCTACTGAAGTATTTTATGTAGATGAACATTTCACAGCATACACACATAATGAATTACACCTATAGTTGTGAGTCATAATTGGCAGATCCAAAATAAATGAACAGACCTTGATTTTGACAAGGGTGAATGCTCTTTCCAGATGTTCCTTCGAATCTGAAAGGGCTGATTGATTTCAGCAGAGCACATTTAACAGTCACCTGGCTGAGTGCAAGGCAAGCAAGCAGCTTGGTGGCACAAATTTGTCTAGTGCAATGGGTAAAGATTTCCAGTTTCTAAGGACTTTTGTCATGTATCATTACTACTTATATTAAATAGGATGTTTTATATTTCATGGATGTGTAAAGAAGCTAAAAAATTTGGTTACAAATACATACATCAATTAAGTTTAACGAGGAGAAGGACGAGGAGGGACATGATAGCAGTGTTCCAATATCTCAGGGGCTGCCACAAAGAAGAGTCAAGCTATTCTCCAAGGCACCTGAAGGCAGGACGAGAAGCAATGGGTGGAAACTGATCAAGGAGAGAAGCAACTTAGAACTAAGGAGAAACTTCTTGACAGTTAGAACAATTAACCAGTGGAACAACCTGCCTCCAGAAGCGGTGAATGCTCCAACACTGGAAGTTTTTAAGAAGAGACTGGACAGCCATTTGTCTGGGTAGGGTTCCTGCCTGAGCAGGGGGTTGGACTCGATGACCTCCAAGGTCCCTTCCAACATNTAATAATAATAATAATAATAATAATAATAATAATAATAATAATAATAATAATAATAATAATAATAATAATAATAATAATACCACTTGAACACCATTGGCATTGACAAATTCGCCATTAGTCAATTGCAAAAGGCAGCCTTACTAGGAACTGCTTCCATCCTGCGACGATATCTGTAATACCATCAAACATCCACATCTGCCTATCCCAGGTCCTTGGTAAGGACTCAATAGGTAGACAAAAATGCCAAATCCAGTCTGAATATCTGGCTGACTGTGCAATGATCGATAATAATAATAATAATAATAATAATAATAATAATAATAATAATAATAATAACAACAACAACAACAACAACAACAACAACAACAACAACAATAATAATAATAATAATAATAATAATAATAATAATAATAATAATAATAATAATAATAATAATAATAATAAAGTTGGAAGGGACATTGGAGGTCTTATAGTCTAACTACCCTACTCAGGCAGGAAACCCTATACCATTTCAGACAAATGGTTGTCCAGTCTCTTCTTAAAAACTTCCAGTGTTGGAGCATTCAGAACTTCTGGAAGCAGGTTGTTCTAACTGTCAGGAAATTTCTCCTTAGTGCTACATGGCTTCTCTCTTTGATTATTTCCATCCATTGTTTCTTTTCCTGCCTTCAGGTGCCTTGGAGAATAGCTTGACTCCCTCTTCTTTGTGGCAGCCCCTGAGATATTGGAACACTGGTATCATGTCACCCTCATCCTTCTCTTCATTAAACTAGACATACCCAATTCCAGCATCTGTCCCCTAATCATCTTTGTTGTTCTTCTCTGAACTCTGTACTTTTTCTAGATTCTCAACATCTTGGCTTTTTTGGCAGTTGCAGCACACTCCTGTATCATATTTAAGTGATTGTCCACTAGGACTCCAAGATCCCTCTCACAGTTACAACTATTGAGCAAGGTACCATCTATCCTGTACCTGTGCATTTGGTTTTTCTTGCCTAAATGTAGAACCTTACTTTTTTCACCATTGAATTTCATTTGTTAGATAGTGCCCAATGTTCAAGTCTGTCAAGACCCTTCTATAACTTAAGCCTATCTTCTGAAATATTGGCTATTCCTGCCAGCTTGATGTCATCTGCAAATTTGATGAGTTCTCTATATATTTCCTCCTCCAAATCATTGATGAAGATGTTGAAGAGCACTGGGCCCAGAACAGAGCCCTGGGGCCCACTACACATTTCCTTCCAGGTAGATGCAGTTCCATTGATGACCACACGTTGAGTACGGCTGGCCAGACAGCTACGAATCCATCTGGTGGTGATGCTGTCTAACTCACTACTTATCAAGTAGTAGGTTGTGGTCTACTTTATCAAATGCCTTACTGAAGTCCAAATAAATTATATCCACAGCATTCCCCTGGTCTACTAATTTTGTCACCTGGTCAAAGAATGAAATAAGATTTGTCTGGCATTATCTGTTTTTGACAAACCCATGTTGGCTTTTGGTTATGACTTTGTTTGCCTCTAGGTCAGGTGTGTCAAACTTGCAACATCACGTGATGTGTTGCGAATCGGGACTTTTTTTCCATTGCTGGCAATGGGGTGGGCACAGTTTCAGCATGACGCATCCGGCCCATGGGGCGGAAGTTTGTCACCTCTGTTCTAAGTGTTCGCTGATTCGTTGCTTGATTATCTTTTCCAGAATCTTCCCAGGTATTGAGGTCAGGCTGATAGGTCTGTAGTTTCCTGGATCTATTTTTTTCCCTTTTTTGAAGATGGGAACTACATCAGCTCTTTACAAGTCCTCTGGTAGTTGCCCAGTGCTCCAGGATCTTTGAAAGATATAGTCCAGTGTTCTGAGATCACATCTGTCAGATGTCAATGCTGCTAACATTGGATGTTCTTGCTTTGACAACAGATGGAAATGCAGCTATTTTCTCTATTACTTTTAGAATTAGTTGCTGCTGGGAGGGGGAGTAGGGATGAGAGTCCAGCTAGTCATAACAATAATAACTTAGTCCTGGGAACCCAAGGACATTGGGCCCAGAGCTGTTAGTGTTTTGGCGGGCTGGAGAGCTGGGGAGAAAGCCCGTGCTTCAAGCTAATTGGGGAATGTGATTTAGAACTGTTTATTGGAGGAGGGAATTGCACTTTGTTACTTTGTATCCAGGGGAGTGGAATTTAATAATAATAATAATAATAATAATACTTTAATTTATACCCCGCCCTTCTCCCGAGGGACTCAGGGCGGCTTACAGGTAAGTAAAAACAGAGCTATACAATAAATATCTAAAAACCAAATTAAAATATATATTAGTTAAACCTGTTATTAGAAAAATTATAAAATCCCTATTAAAATCCCTATAAACCCCCCCCCCCCCTAGGCCAATCCCGCTTGATGGAAAAGCCATCAAATTTAGTTTCTGGTTTCAACTATGTAGTGCCGACATGTTGTTTCTCGAATAAAGATTCTTTAAGGTAAACAATGTCTCAAAGTTTTTTTGAAGAGTTTCATCTGTTGGAACCATGACACCAGTTTCTTCAGAACCTTAGGGTATAATTCATCTGGTCCTGGTGATTTGAACTCATCTAGGGTGGACAGGTGCTCACTTGCCATGTTCTTGCCTATCTTAACTTGTGTTTCTAGTCTGGTTTTTTTTTTTTTTGGTACTGTTTCTGATAGGTTGGACCATTTTTTCCCTTTGTGTAAAGACAGATGCAAAAAACAAGTTAAGTAGTTCTGCTTTCTCCCTGTTGCTTGTCACTTTCTTGCCACTTTCTCCCACTAATGGACCAATCATTTTCTTGACTTTTTTTCTTGGTTTTTACATGTTGAAAGAAGCTTTTTTTGTTATTTTTTACTTTTGTCGCAAGCCTTAGTTCATTTTGAGCCTTAGCTCTCCTCACGTAGCTTCCTTGATCACAGAAAAGGCAGTATCTACATTGATAGTTGATTAGAAACAACTTGTACAGTAGAATTTATGCATAAAATGGAGAAACTTATTGAATTTGTTACTTGTAGTTTTGATGAATAGAAAAATGGATATTAGAAAAAGTGGGCTTTTTTGTAATCATAGAATAGGAGATAATTTTGTAGTGATATTTGCTGCAGAGGAAGTCAGAAACTTCTATTTCTTTTTATTATTCCTTACTGCACTTTTAATTTTTTTTCCTTCTCTCTATCTTTCTTTGTTCTCTTTATTTCATATTAGTTTGTGTTTTGTTTTATGTTTTCTTTAAAACTTTTAAATAGTGGTTTTTAAATGGCAGTAGATGGTATGAGAAGAATAAAACTCATAGATACTTCCAAAACCACTATGTAAGAAATTCACTACTTTCTGTGTGGGGAAAGCTAAAAGCTAACATCTTCTTGAAAATCCCAGGATGGCTCTCAACGATGGAAGTGTTGTTCACCCAAACTTAGTGCAATATGAAATTTCTTTGACATATAAGGATATTTTGGATACTGAAGGAAAACTAAAATCTAAACAAGAACTTTTAGACCAGGGTATTGACTTATCATGGTGGCCTCAATTGCAAATTCATTCGAGATATGATAAAGATGCAAAAATATATGGCTTTTATAAAAAACAGAAAATGTTTGATCAGATATTGTTGACCTCTGATGAAAAAATGATTAAGAAACTATATAATGTTCTATTAAATTTGAAAAAAACTTTGGATATAATATAGAATTAGAGAAATGGCAAAATCTTTGGGAAAGAAATTTTAAATTGACAATGGCAACTTCTTATGAAGAAAACTTATATAAAATGTTCTATACCACCTGCTAGATTAGCAAATGTTTAAAAACATGTCTAATAAATATTGGAAATGTAACCAAAAATCTGGCACATATTATCATTTGTGGTGGACCTATGTTAAAGCAAAAAAGTTTGGACAAAAATACACATTTGGTTAGAAAAGATGTTAGGAAAACATATAGATTTTAAACCTGAATTTTTCTTACTAGGTTTGGTACCAGAAAAATCTGATAAGGAAAGCCTATATTTAACATTGTATGTACTAACAGCAGCTCAGCACTGGAGCAATGAAGAAACACCATTAGACGAAGAGATAATTAAGGAGATATTGGATTGTGCTGAAATGGACAGACTTACATTGAGGATCAAAGAGAAAGAAGATTACAGAATATTTTCAAACATGGAATATATTTTATCAATGGTTGGAAAAAAGGGGTAGAGACTAAGAATGTAAACTTGTATTATTAAGCAAACAAATTAACCCAGACAACACGATGTTTATTAAGCACTAATCAAATAATAATAAAAAATTAATAGAATTTTTGGGGAAAAAATGGCATTAGATTCCCAAATTAACTGGAGTGGGGGTTGATGTCAGTGTACAACTATTGGTCATAATAGCACTGACCTGCTTGTTTAGTTTAATCAAGTATCTTTGGTTTCCTTTTAAAAGATTATTTCTGTTGCATAAATATAGCATGACAAATTTTACTCTTCAATTGAGCAAGGAATGAAAATTTCCATCTCTGTTGAAACTCTGGACAATAAGATCTATCTTATTTCAGGAAATGTGAGAAAAATTACATGTCCAGAGTCCCATAGTACTGACTGCAAAGTATGGCTAGTGCAAATCCCTTGACTCAAAAGATTCCAGATCCAAGTTTGCATTTTGGGGATGAGGCAAGTACGGTTGGGCCCATCTAGTTGCCCCTTTCTTCTTCTCCCAGCTTACCCAGTGAAAAATGCCAAAGCAGTTGGTGGATGTAATGGGTCCCTTCTCTTCCTCAGAGGCTCTGAAAAGCTCTCTAATAATCCAGTACAGAATAAGCTCCACCATAAAAATGTCATGTCACCAAAGATAAGATTAGTAAGGAAGAAAGGGAAAGACATGAAAATGTAGGATTTGGGCATGGCACCAACTGAGATTTCCATCTGTAACAGAGTTAAAAATTGACAAATGGGTGGCATAGCATCACAATGCAATCCACCCCTCCCCTTTTAGATGGGTGTACAATAAAATGCCCAAGAGCAGTAGGACTTGAATCCTGACACTGCACATACTATCTTGCAGATTTTTCACACCCACTCCCCATAAATGCCACTGGATTGTCGTATAGTATAACTTAGTAAACATGTATTTATTGATGATTGTTTAATGGACAGTTTGATGGAGAAGAATAGAAAGAAATGATGGCTTCAGCAAACAATATTGTATTTCAAGTGAAAATTCTTGAATCCCACAAACCCAAAGCTTACCAGTTCCTGATATTTTTCATAGGACTACTTTCTCCATAGCTGATGCTGGCAGCAATTTCTCTGAATGATCCTGTGGATAGCAAAAGCAAAAACTGACTTTTTCAGCTGACTGTCTGGTGCATTTCACCAATCTAAATTACTTTTGCAGATTTCAAAATGAGCTCCAGACAAGTTAGGTGATGGCTTTTCTGTTTCCTGTACATAGAATTTAGTCAAATCCACATTCTGGGGAAAGTTAGGCTATTTCAAGTATGAATTTCTGCTTAGCCAGGCAAGGCAAGCTATTTCTGAAGGAGTCAGAACTAAATTGGAACATTGTAAATTTTATGTCTAATTTGGAGCTTTGAAACACATCTACATATTTATGCCTTTTCTTTCATAGGGATATATACATTCAATCAGCAATCATGAAGAATGTAAGAATAGAAGAACCAGCTATGGTGGATTAGGGCAAGGCTTATTTTAATTCAGCATCTGATTTCTCACAGTAGCCCAACCACAATTGCTGAGCTGCTCTCAAGCAGCAGATAGAGATCTTCTACCCTTGTTCTCCTGCAACTTGTATTTGGAGACATACTATCCATAACCCAGAGTTAATACTGATCCTCAAAACCACTACCCTTTGATAGATTTCTCCTCCAAGAACATACTCAATCCCCTCTTAAATCTATCCAGGTTAGTGGATTTCTAAGTAAAGGGTCCCCATGAGATAAAATAAGCTTATAATGGCACTTCACTGGGATGCAGCATGTGGAACCTTCTTTCATTGTTGCTATCTTCACCCCAAAATAAAGAGCTGAATTATTTCACAGGATTCAGCATGTGCTCCATACTCTCTGGGTTACTTATAAGATATTGGAATCATGTTTCTTTGGATTCTGAATTGCTGTGGCATCTGCAGTGGGACCAAATCCACTGTCAGGAGTTCTAGGTTATGAGCAACAGGGGAAGTAGTTTCTTTACACTTAATTTACACCGAGGCAACCAGTTGTATGATTTCTACTTATGAAATGGAGCACTGCAGTACACACATACACAAACATACAATTATTGCTCAGGAAATAGCAGTATTGCTGGGAAGAACAAGAAATATGACTATGGGATCTTCTTAGAATTTGTCAGATGTGCCATTGTAAAAATAGGCTTTATGCTACCATAGTTAAATAGGTGACCCATAGCTGATAGAATTATTTTGTAAAAAAGACAATATATTACAGAGTTAGTTTAGTAAAAGACAGAAAAAGACATTTAGTTGTTTCAGCAAGTTCTTGAACTGTGACCCCAGGCTCTCAGTACATCTATCAGCTTTCAACTTAATTATATACAAAAGTACTATCCACAAGACAGTTCCCTCCTCAAAAAAATATATTTTATAATCATAGGTTTTCAGGTAAGGCTATAAATTGTTTTAAGGCAGTTTCCTTAGCTTTTTTGAATCTGTAGTAGCTGCTGAATTAATCTGATGTACCAAAATTTGTACCAAAATCAACAAGATGTTGTCTGTACCTTTATAAAATGGCCTAGGTACTTCATATTTATCAATAAGCTCTATCTATCAATTGTCTGTCTGTCTGTCTGTCTGTCTGTCTGTCTGTCTGTCTGTCTATCATGCCATTGATGAAAGTCACAAGTCCTTTTTAGATGTTTGCTTAAATGCACGAAGAAGTGAAAGGCATGGGGGGAAAAGTCAATCTATATTGTGCCACCTCCTATCTGAAGTCCAGATGGATTGGAGGGCAGTCAGAAATAATGTTAACTGTTCAAGCAGTTGGGTTTGGTTAAACTTTAATCCGAACTGGGTGTATTTGAACAGCTGGATTCTTCTAGAGTACTTCCCTAAACTGAATTGTATGTCATGGTTCTGACATATAATATATATTATTATTTCTCTTCTAATTGTGACTACAAAGAGCTAATTTAAAAATAGATTGCAAATGACAAAATATTATCATTTGCTGAACAAAAGCTTACTGAAATTATCAATTCTGCTCTTAATTGAGTAAAACAGGCAAAATCATTGACAGGAGGGTAGAACACCCTCAAGTTTCATAGTGTTGTTATATAAATCTTATACTTGGACTATTATGTGCAGTTTTGGTTGGCCTGTCTCAGATAAAGATAAAAGGAGGAGGAGGAGGAGGAGGAGGAGGAGGAGGAGGATCTAGAAGTTTTACTTGTCTCTCCCAATCTAAGAAGTGCTGATGGGCTAAAGAAAAGCAGAAGATTGGGGATCAAGAAAAGAGGGTTTTTATTTTTATGCACTTTTTAATTAATCTTTCCTGAAAACTTGGCAAGGAATACCAATGAAGATAGCTTTAAAGGGGATTAGATGAATTCCTGGAGGACTTGGAACCTCTAGATTCATAAATGCATGTTTCTATGAGATGTCAAAGGAAACAATGGGAGATAGCACTCCCCATCAGTCTTTCTGGTGAGCTTTCAGGGAAAGCTGGCAGGATACCATATGAAAAAAAGATTCCTGGCACTTAGAATGCTAGTAGAGATTAAAAATGAGAGAGGGGAAAAGATTTTCAGGGAGAAAGTGACTGGCAGTAGAAAGTTTCAACACCTTGGTATTGACCGAATCAATGGCAGTTCTTTTGATAATTCTTTGTTGTCCAAATTTTCTAACTGTCTAGTTTAATGAAGAGAAGGATGAGGGGGGACATATCTCAGGGACTGCAACAAAGAAGAGGGAGTCAAGCTATTCTCCAAAGCGCCTGAAGGCAGGACAAGAAGCAACGGATGGAAACTAATCAAGGAGAGAAGCAACCTAGAACTAAGGAGAAACTTCCTGACAGTTAGAACAATTAACCAGTGGAACAACCTGCCTCCAGAAGTGGTGAATGCTCCAACACTGGAAGTCTTTAAGAAGAGACTGGACAGCCATTTGTCTGAAATGGTATAGGGTTTCCTGCCTGAGCAGGGAGTTGGACTAGATGACCTCCAAGGTACCTTTCAACATCATCATCATCATCATCATCATCATCATCATCATCATCAGTAGTAGTAGTAGTAGTAGTAGTAGTAGTAGTAGTAGTAGTAAATTACACATAAGTTCACTAGGCAAAATATTTACCCAAACCGGTGCTCTTCCTATGGTTTGGATTTCTTTTTAGAGTTAGAGTGCTCAGATCTATTTTTAATTCACTCTAATTCCCCCCACCAACTTGCAACAGACACTCATGCTAGGAGTAATAGGGGCATTCATTGGGTGTTTGTGTCAAAAAAGTCAAAATGGCAGCCACAACTCAAAGTTCCACTACTTTTTAATGTTTGTTGCATGCACAACACATACAAAAATGAGACAAGGTTTCTGGTAGCATTTTATTGCCTCTGGCTGTAGTTCTGTTGATCTTGTTATACTACAGCAACTTATTTCTACAGAAATTTCACTGAGAAAATGAGTTGTGCCTTGATATATTGGCAAAGTCTTACAAGATTCAAAGGAAAAATGTGGGGCTTTTCCTTATGGTCAAGTTAAAATGCTATCTACCAGTTCTTAGCCAGCAGAGAAATATACTGGCCTAAATGATGCTGCCCCCATTGCCAATCACTATGCCGTCACTCTGAATTATTATCTACAACTGCATGCAAATTTTTAGGGTAACCCAGTCAGTCTATATGTTGTGATGAATTTCAAAGTGAACAGAAGCTGACATAACCTCCACATGGCACAGAGTTAAACATGACATGTTTCTGCAAATGTGAATGCATACTTGCTATTTTTGTGTAGATGTTAATGCTTCAGAATGAAAAAAATGAGAATATAGACAGTGCAAAAAAAAAATCCAACATCTTTTCAATCAGTACTTTGTACATATTTCCTGCTACCTTCCTTAAACATTCTAAATCATACATGTACAATAATAATATATTAGACATATTTAATTGTTTGTTTTTAACTTCCCTTTTTATGGCTCCTTAGAACAATAGGTTCTTTCCTTTTTTTCCAGTTCAGTTTATCTTTCCTATTAGCTCATTCAGCTAGTTTTCCTGCTATTCCATTCAGCTAAGTTTCCATGGCTAGCCATTTCCTCTTGCAGCTGTTTTTACAGCTTGTATTCTTCCTTTTCCCATTCCGAAGACCCAGCTATTTTTTGCCTACCTGTTTATCTTACATCCTCCCTTTATGCTACCCTTTCCTGGTTCTCATCCATTGTAGTTTCTTTGGCAAGCTTGTTTGTCTACTCAGTAAGTTTCCATTGTACAGCAGATTCAATTTTATTTTTTTCTTTCAATATTAAATTTTGAATACCATTCACTTAATTCTATCAACATTGTAAAACTTTCAGCTGCTAGGAGCAAAGTAGCCATTTATTTTGCTGTTAAAACGTGGTTCCTGCTGCATGGCAAACAAAAGAGAGGCTCCCTGGCCTCGTTAGGAACTGGCCTGCCCAGAGTGGGGCTCCATTAGTAGTTTTCCAGAAACATGATAAAGATGTCTCACTGAATGCTCAGAAGGTAGCAGAGTGGGGTGCCTAGCTGGCTCATATATTAACGGCTAGTACTTAAGGAATGGAGATAAAAGTTCATTTATTCTGGAATTTGTGTTCATTCTGGGATGAAGTCTGGCGGCCTACTAAAATTTTGCTTTCCTCCCAATAGGGGTGTCATGTTGTGACTGGCTCTGATTGAACCATGCTTTTTGGAAGCAAATACAGGTAGTCCTCAACTTACAACCGTTCATTTAGTGACCGTTCAAAGTTACAACAGCAATGAAAAAAGCGAATTAAGACTGTTTTTCACACTTACAACTGTTGCAACACCTCCATAGTGACATGATCAAAATTTGGATGCTTGGTAACTGACTCATATTTATAACAGTTGCAGTGTCCCAGGGCCATGTGACACCCTTTTGTGATAAGCAAAGTCCTTGGGGAAGTCAGATTCACTTAACAACCACTTAACAACTGCAGCAATTAATTTAACAACTATGGCAAGAAAAGTCATAAAATGAGACAAAATTCACTTAATAAATGTTTCACTTAGCAACAAAAATGTTGGGCTCAATTGTGATCGTAAGTTGAGGACTACCTGTATATTTTTCCTTCCAAATCTTTTCCTTTTTTAAAAAAAATCAAACTCAAGATTTCTCTCTTTTCCCCCCAGTAGTTTTCAATCTCTCTGAATTAAAAATTCAGATAGGTTCCATGGTAATGAGAGCAGAAAACCACATTTCATTCTTGATTGATTCTTTCCTAGTCAATAGGAAAAATAGAATTTGCTCATTTAATTGTTTCTTTTGTATTTTACCTTTCTATTCCATTTGATTAATCTCCAAGATTATTAAATAGCATTTATAATTCATAAAAAGGTTAGTTATTGGCAGCTTGGAATGGGAATATTTTCTTTCTCTCAGATTTTTTTTGCTATCTCAAACCTGGAATATAAAGGTGAAACTGGGAATTCTAGGATGAAATTAATGGTGCAGTATAACCTCCACTTACTGCATTTGATGAACCTAAAGATAAATGCTTTTTACATCAAAGTCTCCTGCTCTGGAACTGAGAGAATTTGATGTAGATACATATCCTCATGAACCAGCCATGCTAGCCCACCTCTCCTAAGGGGATGCTTTCCTTGGAAATACTGTAAGCTCTCTAAGAACAAAAAAATCCACAAAAATACCACATTTTGCTGGGACCCCAAGTTTTGTTGCAGTGGGAGTTGCTGAAAGTATTAAACCAAGCATAGTCAGGAACATTTTTCTCCTGGCAATAAATAGATAAATAAATATGTTTAATTAAGCAAAGGTGAACAGTTATTTCCAAAACAGGGTGAGGATTTTGCTAATATGTCTGCATGTTAAAGAGAAACAGAAACAAAAATTGCTGTGCAAAATCTCTCCCTTTCTCTATTCAGCCTCTCAGGTAATGTTTATCCCTCAATTAAGCAGAGCAATTAAAGATTGTCTCACTGAAAAATTCTGCCAGATTTATAGTAGCCTTCTTTAATTTGGTGTCCTCCAGCTGAGTTGGGACTTCCATCTTTTAAACGTTTATTATGCATTTGTAAGCTGTATGATTAACCACTTTGGTATAATGGTTAAGGCACCAGACTAGAAACTAGGAGACCGTGAGTTTTAGTCCCATTTAAGTCACAAAGCCAGCTGGGTGACCTTGGGCCACTCACTCTCTCTCAGTTCTAGAAAGGATGCACTGGCAAACCACTTCCAAAATCTTGCCAAGAAAACTGCAAGGACTTGACCAGTCAGTTGCCAAGAGTTAAGACAGGACAGGACAAGTAAGAACATAATTAGTATCATTAATAAAAAGCACTATCCTGACTTTATGTCCAGAGACAGTGTCCCACTATTGACTCTGTCCATAATGTCACAAAATTTGTCTTCAACAGACCCAACCTTAGATTAATGCATTTCAGATGGACATCTCTGCAAGAAGTTTGGGTGCCCTATATGAAGTTGAAATAAGGCCAGCATTGATTTTCCATTCTTAGGCTGCCTATGGGGGAGTGAGTGAGATGGGGGCACCAGTCTGGTGTTTAAAGTGCCATCTCTTCTTTCATGAGTTGAATGTGCAATGTATATAAAAATGGAATAAGGCTTCACTTGTGTAATCATGACTATCTCCTTACTTTCCTTGCATTCTGTGGCTCTTCTGCATATCAGTAGCTTGTAAAGAGGGCTATAGGGTTTTTTAAAGTTAATTTTATTTTTATTGAAATGGCAATTGTTCTAAATAACAACTGTGGCATAATAAATATCACCTGACACATTGTATGGAGCTAGCCTCCTACAAGGCCTAATCATTATTAAAACCATGTGGTTATTCAAGATAAGGCTGTTATGTTTTCAGTTCCAAGCGACATTGAAGAGGCAGTAGGTGAAACACAACTCTCTTTATTGCAAAGTCAAAACCGAAACTAACAAGCACATGCTCCACCCATACTTATACACTCAGCCTAAAGGTGGCAGCCAATAGGAGCACAGTATTCTCCCGCTTAAATGCATACTAAGTAGTCTGCAGACAGAAAGTCTGGCCTA